>NC_056743.1:1522511040-1522573540 GCF_019279795.1 Protopterus annectens | reverse complement strand
GAACTTTGTAAACAATCCTTTCCTGGCAGCTTCCTCTAGAAGCTTCATGTCATCATCTCACAAACTTCTCTGTGTATTCCTGGAAATAACCTCCTTTCTGCCAGTAAAACATTCCATTCTAGAGCCTCGACTGTGGCATGAACTTCTGCCTAAGAGTAAAACGACACTTGTAATGGTTGGCCAAAATTCACATCAGTTACATTAAAATGTTTTATATCACCAAGTGGCCACTAGTGACCTTTTCAGTATTTAACATAGAGGATTATAATAATTTCTCTGATCACAACCAGCTTGTTATGTGATCAAGATGAATCTAGTACAAGTGCTTGTATGCTATTAACTCCAGTAATAGTCATCGGCTGGCAGTTGCTCAAAAAGGCTCAACTCCCACTGGTTTAGCCTTACTTAACTATTTAATCTTCCCAACACCCGACCCAATTAAAATGCATAGCACTACCAGATCCATAACTCTAACTCTAAAATTTACACCCAATTCCTAACTTTATTTCTAGCTGTCTGACCCTAACAACTCCAACCCCCTCCCTAAATATAAATTCCCCAGTCACTCCCTAACCCTAAACTCACTTCCTGCTCCCTAATCCTAAAAGTCTCTTCTCACTACCTAAGCTTAAAATTCCCATCCCACTCATTAACCCTAAAATCTTCCTCCTGCTCCCTGCCTATGGCTGCCACACTTACTTTACTCAAATTCAAATAATGCATTTGTGTAATGTGAGGCAGTTGTTTGCTCAAACTCATGTTCGAGTGTAAGCAGCAGTCCATACAAGCTAAAAGATGCTCAAGTCCCTGGCTTAGAAACTGTGGTCTTTGATTACTTGGGACTAGAGAACTTGTAGTAGAACCTTTCAAGAAATTAATGTCAAGAAATTCACCACCTGGGGGCGTGGCCAAGGATGAACACAGGATAGCAGCAGATTTCTTCAGCTCCACCAATTTCATTACACTGACAGGAATTAATTACTTAAAAAATTAATTTTTGAAGTAATTTTCTTTCTAAATACGTTTGTTTTATATAGTTCTTGAACTATATCTAAAAAAGAAAGGAAATCTTAACAATATTCCTGTCAGAAATCACTGTGGAAATTTTCCTGTCAGTTTATCAGTCTGAAATGAGTTCCAGTAAGACAAATTCTCAAGACTCCAGCATCAAGAAAGAACTTCAGTCTCTGATAATTATAATCCAGAAACTTACTGATAAAATGGATACTAAAATAGACACCTTCATAGAAAAAACTACAAAACAAATAGACCTGTTACATACAGACCTGCAACAACAGAAGATCCAGATGACAGGCATAGAAGAAGCTGTGAATGACATGGAAAATAGAATCCAAGAAGAGGAAATCAACATTGAGTTTCTGCTGAAACAAAATACACATTTACAAACAAAGCTGGATGACCTGGAAAATAGATCTAGGCGCAATAACATTAGGATTTTTGGACTGCCAGAAAATATTGAAGGTAACAATATTACTTCTTTTTTAACAACTTGGCTCCCTAAAACTTTAGACTTAACAGAAGCATTCTCTTTTGGTATCGAAAGAGCACATAGATCTATAGCTAATACTAACTCTAACAAAAATATCCTAGATCAGTTATAGTTAGATTTCTATCATCTTTTGATAAAGAGATGGTTCTTAAATCTGCTTGGGCTAAAGCTCCTGTTAAGATTAATGAGACAACTGTGCATTTTGAAAATGACTATTCTTCCATGGTAATAGCTAAAAGAAAAGTTTTTCTGCCACTAATAAGGGAGCTTAAAAAAACACAGTTTAAAACATACCTTCTGTTTCCTGCCAAGCTTAAAATCTTCCTTCCTGATGGTCCTAAGGTTTTCGATGATTTAGACTCTGCTTTACTGTTTGTCAAAGAAAAAAGGATTTTGGATAAAACAGAAGAAATGGAATGGGCTAGTTCTTCATTAAAGAGATTGGCAACTGAAGCTTCGTGGAAGACTTCAGAGAAGAAGAAGAGACTAAAAAACAAATGATTTGTTATAAGTTTTTTTTCTCTCATCATTTTAGTTCATTATTAATCTTTTTGAATATAGTTCCTGCATTTCCAGAAAGCCACAAATATTTTGGAAAAGATTTAATCAAAGTTATTCTCTATGTGCAAAGAAATGTTTTGTTTCATAACCAGTCAAAATACCTGAAGATTTAATGGCAAGCTGTGATTCAATTTGTTTCTCTTTCTGAAAAGAAGTAAGGTTAGTAATTTGATACATTTTTTATCTTTACCTTTTTTTTCCTTCTCCTTTTATTATTTTCTTTGTTTAAACAATGACATTCTATTTAGATTATGTAGTGGATAAAGGGTGGGGGAGGGCAGGAGTGAACAGTAATGAAAATATCATTAATAGAATAATAACATATTTATTCCTTGTAAAAGTTTTTATAAGTTCTTCAAATGCTATTTCTAATTATACTTTCTTGATTATACTGCTTATGCTTGTTTGTAAATAATCTGTTATGCTTTAACTAATAATAATCAGAACTAAATAAGAGTAAATAATATGTTTTATTTTTAACTCTATTAATATAAACAGTAAGTAACATTCCATTGTATATACTTCTTACAGCTTTCTCTTACATTTTTTATTTCTGCCTCACTCCCTTTTATTTTCTACTCTCTTTTTCTTTTCTTTATTAATATATAGAAATGCTTTTGATTGTGTGGGCACAGTGAATAATAGGATTTGTATGAAAATTGAGTTGGGAGAAGAATGTTGAGTTTTATTGCTTGTTGGTAATTTTGGGCTTAATTTCACTTACATAGAGGCTGTAATGATCTGTGGAATACATTGTGAAGGTTTTGTCATGTTTAGATGCATTTACCCTGCTAAATGAATGTTTGTCACTAGTTTTTAATAGGTTTCCCGCCAAAATGTTAAGAGAGACAATCTGAGATGTGGGCTGTCTCATGCACAGTGTTCATGAGTTACTTCAGAAGCTTCAGCTCACAGAATTCTCACAGAGAAACTGAAAGCAGTTAGTATAACCTTTGACATAGTTATCACACTGACACACCATAGATTCAGGAAAATACTCTATTCATAAAATATGTCAGTTATAATGTTTTGTTTCATAACCAGTCAAAATATCTGAAGATTTAATGGCAAGCTGTGATTCAATTTGTTTCTCTTTCTGAAAAGAAGTAAGAGGCTGTAATGGTCTGTGGAATACATTGTGAAGGTTTGATCATGTTTACATACATTTACACTACTAAATGAATGTTTGTCACTAGTTTTTAATAAGTTTCCCGCCAAAATGTTAAGAGAGACAATCTGAGATGTGGGCTGTCTCATGCACAGTGTCCATGAACTACTTCAAAAACTTCAACTCACAGAATTCTCACAGAGAAACTGAAAGCAGTTAGTATAACCTTTGACATAGTTATCACACTGACACACCACAGATTCAGGAAAAATACTCTATTCATAAAATATGCCAGTTATAATGAGTCTAAATGATGTAGTTTCTTGTAGTAAGTAAATGTCTTATTTTAGAAGACATAGAAAATGAAACATTTATTTAAATGTTTTTGAAAATTTACTTAACAGCAGCATAATAATCTGTATTAAAAATTTGTGTTCCAAACATATACTTTACTATAACTCATTTAATTCATCTGATTGACAAGCATAAATAATCTTATAACTCTATTCTGGAAGAAATGTCATGTGATATATTTTAAAGCAGTAGGTTAGCATGATTGTAAAATC
Source organism: Protopterus annectens (assembly GCF_019279795.1). Classification (NCBI taxonomy): domain Eukaryota; kingdom Metazoa; phylum Chordata; order Ceratodontiformes; family Protopteridae; genus Protopterus; species Protopterus annectens. Next base: position 1,522,569,795 of record NC_056743.1, on the reverse strand, counting down.
TGGTTTCTAAAATGTGTTTGCTGTGCATTATTTTGTATAAAGCAGACAGATTTATTCTAGGGACAGCAAGTAGGATAGTGCTCAACAAAGACACAACTCAGTGAGATCATATATATATATGTGTGTGTGTGTGTGTGTGTGTGTGTGTGTGTGTGTGTGTGTGTGTGTGTGTGTGTGTGTGTGTATGTGTGTGTGTGTGAGTGTGATGGCTTTTTTTTTATATAATAATGCAAGTGTTTCTGAGAATCTGCATAACTATCCAATATGATTTATAATAATTTCTATGAATACAATATTTTACTCTATTGACAAAATGAATGTTTGTCACAAGTTTTAATACGTTTCCCGCCAAAATGTTAAGGGAGACAATCTGGGATGTGGGCTGTCTCATGCACAGTGTCCATGAACTACTTCAAAAGCTTCAACTCACAGAATTCTCACAGAGAAACTGAAAGCAGTTAGTATAACCTCTGACCTAGTTATCATACTGACACACCACAGATTCAGGAAAAATACTCTATTCATAAAATATGTCAGTTATAATGAGTTTAAATTATGTAGTTTCTTGTAGTAAGTAAATGTCTTATTTTAGAAGGCATAGAAAATGAAACATTTATTTAAATGTTTTTGAAAATCTACTTAACAGCAGCATAATAATCTGTGTTAAAAACTTCTGTTCCAAACATATACTTTATTATAATTCATTTAATTCATCTGATTGACAAGCATAAACAATTTTATAATTCTATTCTAGAAGAAATGTCATGTGATATATTTTAAAGCAGTAGGTTAGCATGATTGTAAAATCGGGTTACTAAAATGTGTTTGCTGTGCATTATTTTCTATAAAGCAGACAGATTTATTCTAGGGATAGCAAGTAGGATAGTGCTCAACAAAGACACAACTCAGTGAGATCAGATATATATATGTGTGTGTGTGTGTGTGTGTGTGTGTGTGTGTGTGTGTGTGTGTGTGTGTATGTGTGTGTGTATGTATGTGTGTGTGTGTCTGTGTGTATGTGTGTGATGGCTTTTTTTTTTTAATAATGCAAGTGTTTCTGAGAATTTGCATAACTATGCAATATGATTTATAATAATTTTTATGAATATAATATTTTACTTTATTGACAATAATGAGTTTAAGTAAATGCTCATATGCAAACAATTCAAGATTTTTTTGGAAGCTGTTAATAGTATTCACATGACAGAAAATAGATGCATCTTAATATATGTAATGTCTGAATCATATTAGCCAAAGTTTTTGATTTAAATGAATGTTAGAACCTAATTTTCTCTCCTCTTGATTTCTAACATCAAGATTATTTGAATGCTATTTGAATACAAGTGTTATATAGTACATAGATCTATATAGTAGTATGAACAGTTTAAAAAAAAGTTTATTTTAGTTTATATGATGCTGTTTTACCAAATGTGTAGTTTTGTCTTGATAGATAATTGAATTGAAAACTGTTAACCTCAGTTAAATATAACTAGTATTAAATTGATAAGGTGGTAGCTGAGGTACTGCTGCTTAGGGTAGGGGTTAACTTGAGTAGTAAATACTACTCTAAGTTGGAGTTTTCAACTCCAGGCTGGATGCAAGGTTTAATCCTTACATTATTTTCACTTGTTCATTGTTATATGTATATAGTTTTGACATCCACAATATATTTTGTACACTCATTGTCACTACAAACAAAATTGAATCCTATACAATATCCCATAAGAGATTTAATAAATACAGCTATATTTAAAGGTACACCTAAAAGAGGAGATGTAACATTATTTATCTTTTTATTTGTTATTTCGATCATAAGATTCTTGAGTTTTAAAAATGCCAAATGACATCTTTAAAAGGAATTTCTTTAAACATTAATGGACTGAATAATCCGTGTAAAAGGGCAAGCCTAATAAGATACATTAATTTACACAAGGCCAATCTAGTCTTCCTGCAAGAAACCCATCTCTTGAAAAAAGATATTGATAAACTAGCCACTAATAAGTATACAGTATTGGTTAGTTCAGAGCACACTCAGAAAAAAAGAGGAGCGGCTATTTTATGGAATAAAAGTATGCCCATTCCTAAAACCATTAAGTCTTATCAGGATGACAAAGGAATGTTTTGTATGGTTACAATACAAATTAATGGGAAGACTTATACTTTAATTAATGTATATTGGATACCTGGAATTGGTATTAATACAGTGAAACATCATATTGATAAGATCATATCATTCTCTATAGGGGATATTATTTTAGCTGGTGATTTTAATTGTATACTACATGAAAGTGATACTACCACTATAAGGAAAAGAAGAATTACATCTAATGCAAAACATTTAAATGATTTTGCTAATTCTTATCATTTGAATGATATTAATAATCAGATAGATTCAAAATCATTACCATACACCTTTTTTTTCTAACAGATACAAAACTTATTCAAAAATAGATAGGGTCTTTATTTCTAACCAGATGGTAACAGATTTAATTAATTCCAAAATCATTTCATGTCCTATATCTGATCATAACTCAATTGTTTTTGAATTCATGATAAAAAATACTCATAATGTTCAGATCAAAAGGATACCAGCATACTTAACTCAACTAAAAGACTATAAAGAATATATACTTTCAGAAGTACAACATTTTCTAGACATAAATAATACTCCTGAAGTCTCCATTGTCTATGTTTGGGATGCCTTAAAATCATATCTATATGGACAAAGTATCAGATGGTATAATAATAAAAGGAAATCTTGGGATAAGGAATTGTTAGATATTCAAAGTAAATTAGACTCTTATAAACATAATAATAAAGAAAATATTATGGATAAGAAAGTTATTGAAGAAATAAATAAACTAAATGAGAAATACAAAGAAATTTTAACTCATAAAGTTAAAATAACTTTAGAGAAATATAAGTTTTTGTCTTATTCAATAAGCCCCAAATACTTACATAGACTTAAAAATAAAACAAAAAGATTGAATAAACAAAACCATATCAAAGAAATATTTTCTCTAAGGAAAAAGAAGAATGTTTCTAGTATACCAGAAATACTGGATGAATTTAGAAATCACTTTCACAAGATTAACCATAACAACATTAACATGGAACCTAAAGATAAAATAAAGGAGTTTATAACCACAAACATGAATAAAAAGCTTAATAAACAGCAGATTAAACTATTGGACAAGAGTATTTCATATACAGAAATTATTACACAAATAAATAAGCTTAAATCAAACAAAGCACCGGGTAATGATGGTATTATACCAGAGATATATAAAATCCTTTCTAAAACTACATATTCATTAATACATAAAGTTTTTATTTTGGCCCAAACTGAGTTAATAACCCCCCCATCTTGGCAATATACATTTATTTCACCAATTTTAAAACCTAATAAAGATCCAACTAGATGTTCTTCATATCGACCCATCTCATTACTTAATGTTGATTATAAAATGTTTATGAGTATTTTTGCTGATAGATTGAAGACAATCATCCCCGGCATTATAGACATAGATCAGACGGGCTTCATTGTAAATAGAAATACTTTTGATAATATAAGAAGAACTTTAACATTAATTGATTTTGCAAATAGGAAAAAGAAAGATTTAACACTTATTAGTCTTGATATAGGTTCAGCATTTGATTCAGTAAGTTGGGACTATCTGTTTACCTTACTGAAATGCACAAACTTCTCTGATACATTTGTAAATTTAATTGAGCATTTATACAAAAGAACGCTGGCTTATATTAAGGTAGGAACATATGTTTCACAAAAAATACCCATTCTTAAAGGTACAAAGCAAGGATGTCCACTTTCTCCACTATTATTCACTTTAGTAATGGAGCCTTGGGCTAATTTGATTAGAAAAAGTACTGACATAGAGGGTTTTGAAATAGATGAAAATACAACATCAAAAATTCAACTTTTTGCAGATGATGTTCTAATTACATCAGCAGGATCTAATTCTTCTATGCAGTCTTTATTTGATAAAATGATGAATTTTAAAAGTATTTCTGGTTTAATATTCAATGAAGAAAAAACTAAAATACTACCTATATATACACGAAAAAATATTCTCATTAGTGATTTTACTAAATATGTACCCAATTCAGGTCAGATAACTTATTTAGGTATAATACTATCCAAAGATATTAAATCTATTATATATAATAACTATAATACCTGTTTTCTTAATATACAAAATCTTTTTAATACCTGGAATAATATGTTTTTTACTATGGAGGAGAGACTTACAATTATTAAAATGATAATATTCCCCAAGATTTTATACTTAATACAATCAATAATACTTTTACCTACAAAAATAATTATCAAGAAACTGAATACACTAATGTTAAATTTCTTATGGGCACCTAATAGACCTAGGATTGCACTAAAGAAACATACTAATAGCTGGTCTCAAGGGGGTATTTCTTTTCCAGACTTTAATTTATATATTATCTCTTCTATTATAAAAGTTATTACTTTATTAATAGATCAGTCATATATTGCAAAATGGAAAGATTATTGGGAGCTAATTAGTATGCACTTCATGAAAATCTCCTTAACACATAAAAATATGATTGTAAATAACTCCATGTTGTGGTTGCTAAAGGAATTTTGTACTTCACCTATTATACCTAAACATATGGTTTGTTACCCATTAAATATTATTATTAGTTATCGTAACTTTATATTCATGCACCCTAAGTATAGGGAATGGAATTTTATTGTATTCCCTATAATGTATACTCAGGGTATGCTTATGTCATCTACTTCTGAAGGAGCTCATTTAGCTATAGATAATGATCTAAAGTACTGGTATCAGCTGATATCTGATAATAAAGTTAAAAATCTAGATTTCTTAAAACAAGAATTTGATCTAAGAGAAACTTGCTGGTTAGAGGTTCAGATCTTTAGACAACATCTCATTAATAGAATAGATCTAATGTCTATAACAGTTAAAGAATCTATTCCAAAACTGATTGATTACTTGATACTAAATTTACAGCATAAAGTTTCTGATAAAGGTAAACTTTCATATATACATAAAATTATCAGACAAGAAACGTTTTACAGTGTAGATTCATACTGGAATTATTTCACCTCTATTGATGGGGACCCACCAACTCAACAAGATAAACAATATATATTGGAATCTGCTTATAGAACTACATCTTCCATTGTCTGGAGACTTTATACATGGAAATTTTTACATAGATCTTTTTATACACCTTTGATGATGAATAAAATAAATAATAAAGATAATCTATGTAAGAGATGTAATGTAGAAATTAATGCTGACTGGGCTCATATGTTTTATGACTGTATGAAATTGAAAGAATACTGGAAGTCAATTAATGAATTTTTGCAGGCTCTTTTTACAGATAATTTCATTATTTCTAAGTCTCTTATATTATTCAACACACCTGTACCTCAATGTGTTAAAAAGATTAAGCTTCCCTTGTTATGGTTTATCCTAGCAGTGGCCAGGAAAATAATAACTAGAAATTGGATTTCAGATACACCTCCTTCGTTCAATGAATTTAAAAATGTTATGAATATAATGTGCCATATGGAAATAAGCACAATTAGAATGAGAACAACTAGAAAAACATCATATTATATTGTATGGGATAATTTACAAAATTTGTTAAAAAAATTCTAATTTCAATAGCACGGTATTTTAGTTTAATTAATTGATCTGATTGTAGTGGATGTCTTTGTAAATACTTTAGTTGTTTTGTTGAATATTATAATAATACCTATTTTTAATTACTTGTATAAAATTGTTATGATATTTCTCTTATATGTTAAAACAATAAACCTATTTTGAAAAAAAAGAAATTCACCACCTGAGTTCAAGAGGTAAATCTTGATGTCCATGTTAAGAACACATAGCAAGCAGGTTTATGATCAAAAAGACACGTTCATAATTCTGTGTAGTGCACAGAGTTTAACCTGCTTCCATGTAATATAATAGTTAAAGAAACAAATTTAGGAGCACTGTTTTACAGTTTTGAAATCTGTAATATACTTACCTCTGCTTCACAAGCAGCAACCTCCAGGCCACAGTGACATAAGTGCAGAGATTTAAAACATGTTACACATTTCAGTGGGCCAAAATCTTCATATATTGGAGTGTAACTGTGGCATCCCATGACTCCATTCCTGTACTGCTGTTGAGATTAGGTTGAATTAACTGTATACAGACTGCTAAAAACTATGTATAGATTCCAACAATGATAGAATAGATCTGTCTCCTACAAGAACACCAACAAACTATTATAGCAGTAACATACAAGACCTCATAAGATATACATGACTTCAGAGGACCCAAATGTAGTGAAAGTTTTGAAACATGAGGAGAATAAATATAAAATGACTTTTCTGCTTAATCTAGCAGAAGCATATCGGTGTCAAGCAGGAATGGAAATCAAACCAGAAGTAGATAAAAATCAGGTAGCAACTGAATGTGCCAAAAAACAAAAGAAAGAATACAAGGTGAAGGACCAGATGAGAAGGCAAGAAATGTGGAAAATGCATAAATATAGTTGCAAGTATAGAAAACTTCTGGAAGAACCTCATGTTGATCAGGACTGAATGCAGGAATGGTTAAGGAGAGGCAAATTCAAACCAAGAGATGAAAGGTTAATATTGATGGCCCAAGACTGTGGGCTACTTACACGTTAGTTTACAAAGTCCATTAATCATGTGGGAGAAACAGACAAATGTAGGTTTTGTAAAACAGAATTGGAAACAGTTTCACATCTCATGGCTAGTTGTGACATACTAATGGCAGAAGGACTGTATACTGAAAGGCATAATAATGTGGCAAGACTGTTGTGCAAACATTATGGTATTGAACTGGCTGAAAAACACTGGAAACGAGCCACAAAGCATCATAAAAAATTATGAAGTCTGCATCACATGGGCTCATCCATTACCAACAGTTCAAAAGACATATCCTAGAAAATTTAATATAGTGGTCTATGAAAAGAAGACAAAAGTAGCATTGGTCATTGAAATCACCACACCCAGTAACTACAGTGTCTTGCGTACAGAGAGACACAAAGTCATAAAATATCAGGATTTGCGGGCAGAAACAAGAGTAATATGGAAGAAAGATACCCAGATAGTTCCAATAGTAGTAGGAGCAATGGGTCTCATAACAAAATAACCTACAATCATATTTAGATATGTTACCAATATCTGTAACTCCATATGAATTGGAGAAGGAGTCATTACTGGGCACATTGTGGTTGTTGAGAAGAGCACTTTTGGCTGACAGCAAAGATTGAAACAATACTAATTTCATGAATTTTAATTGTACTTTGATTTAGGAATGGGGTCCATTCCTGTCATGGTATTAGAAACCCAAAAGATTTGGAGAAATTAAAAAAAAAGCAGTAACATAGCTCAAGTTTATGCTGGCAGTTGTAATATTATTTTAATCTTAGAAGGTCCGTCTCAGGGTTTATAACTACATCTAAGCCAGATGTGCTAATATTATACAATTAATGTATACACTAATCTAGTTTTATTAATCTGAATGTGGCAAAATCTTGCCTTTACATGGAAACTAACACACTTTGATGTACTTCAGCAAAATTGCTATATTTACCATCGGTGGGACCATGTCAGCCCAGTAAAGGCAATTTCAGCGAATGCAAAGAATCCAAAGCCAGTTTACCAAAACCACCTTGACAAAAGTGGAGATTGCCTTTTTCTCCACTGTTGTGTGGCCTCAGAGTTGGTGCATATTATTCCAGGAGTTGTGTGTGTATGGGGGGGGGGTCCCCCCACATGTAGGATACAGTGGGGCTTGCTCTTGCTCCCCTGCAAAAAAATTGTTTCAATGTTCGCTGAAGGCAGTTTCTGTGAACTGGTTTAGATTTATTTGCATTTGTCGAAACCACCTTTGATGGATCAATATAAACCCGCTATTGGTATGTCATACTAGAAAAGAAGATCACATAGCCAGAGTAGGAATAATTCAGTGCAGATGTATGCTGCATTTCCACAAAGAATAAGCCAAGAGAAATTTCTTCACCATTGAAGTAGTAAGTGTCAGGATTATATGGTTCAGAGATGTCCCATAACAGCTTTAGCTACTGTATACCAAGTCATGTTCATAAGTTCATAGGTATATACTAGGCTAACAGCCACTAGGGCCCTTGTAAGCCTAGGTACAACCCCAATGTGACTCACAAATTTGATTTATGTAGGGGATAATTTACTGACTGTCTCTGTCCATCAGAGACATAGGAGCCAGACCAGGGGTGAGCTTCTGATTATCCATACATTAGTCCAAGCTGCTCTTAAATGGGGATAGGGAGGAGCTGTGCTATACATGGATGGGGAGTCTGTTCCAGAGAATGGGATATCTGTAGACCTAGATTTCAGGCCCTTGCTTATAAGTTGAGAACATAGAAGTATTGTCTTGTTACCGTGGACACATGTTGGTCGAAGGCTAGATTACTGTCTACATGAGTTCCCAGATCCATGAACATTGAATTAACTTTTAAGGGTGTTTTATTTATGCCATAGTTAACCGGGGTAGCAGACTTCTTGTTACTGAGTTTTAAGCCACAGCTTTGGCACCCAGCTTTTGTCTGTGTTAGACCTTCCTGAAGGATGCTGTCATACTGGAGGATTTGATGACTGCTCCCAGTTTGCAGTCATCAGAGAACTTGGCTAGCCAGAAGACTTTGACATTGGTTTTGATATCTAAAAGGTAGATTCCAAACAGAAATGGGCATAACACAGATGTCTTGTGGACTCCATTGGCGGCTGACTTCTTTGTGGAGGTGGCCTCATTGATTCTAACCTCCTGGATCCTATCAGTGACACAACTTGCTATCCAGTGTGTTATAAAGGGGTTTATGCCTAGTTACATAAGTTTGCTGATAATACCTGAATGGAGTATTGTATCAAATGCCTTAGCCAGATCTAGGTAGATAGTATGCACCATTTTCCCCTCATCCATTGCCTTAGTGACTTTCTCAAAGAAGTCCACTAGATTCAGCAAGCATGACCTTCCTTTGGCAAAACCAAACTGGGATGGATACAGTATTCCTTGAAGATGGTTACACCAAGGCGCTAGAATAAATATATGTGCGTTTTACTACATGGCTTCCTGGTTTTCTGAAGTAATACTTTGTGAGCAGAATTGCTGGTATGTTTGGGTATAGTTGTTGCATATTGTGGGATGGATACAGTGTCTAGAGGTCTCCTATGGCTTTACTGATAATTTCCATGATAATTCTTTCCATGGCTTTGCAAGTAAGATTAGTCAGTTTAATGGGTCTGTAGTTTTCAGAATCTGGTGAAGGTCCTCTCATATGAAGGGGATGACTGTTGCAGCCCCATTCATACAGAAAAAAGCCTATTTTAAGACTATAGTTAAATTATGACTAGGGGGGTCTTGATAAGTCATATTTTAGGCTATTCGGAAGGCATCCTGGAATGTTTTGGGGGCCCATTGAGGCTGTGTTCTTGGCTTTAGTGAGTGCAGCCAGTACATGCTCTCTACTAATAGTTGGAGGGGTTATGTTTGAAGGTATTTTTTGGGATAGTTGGGGGTGAGAGGACAGTAAACTTAGAACTGAATTTGTCTGCTAGCAAGTTCACTATATCACCAGGTTCAGTGAATGAGGCACCATTAACCACCAGTTCATCACATTGTTGTGTGATGCCCTTGAGGTTTCTGACATAACTGTAAAATACCTTATGGTTATCTTAACCTCAAAGTTGACTTTTCTTGACCTAATCAGACCTCTTAGTTGCCTATTTAGTTTGATGAGAGTTTTTATCTTTATGGGAGTTACTCTTCCTGATTTTTGCCATATTTTTTTCCTTTGTAGTATATCCTGTTTAATGTGTGATACCACCAGGCTGGTTTGTTTCTGGAGATAGTTCTGGGCTTACATCTGATATGTATAGCACCCTCTATGCAGCCATTGACATGGTTGTACAGAGTTTCTGAGAGTAATTTAGCATAGGCTACTGTATTCTCAGGGTTTGGAGGGGCACTGAATTTTGACAAGCCATCACTTAACCAACAGTATTTTCCCATGAAATAATTCCTAAGTGTTACTGGTTTTAATGGAATTACAGAGTTGAATTTGAAGGAGACAGCTTTATGGTCAGACCTTACCAGGGAGGTCAAAACACTGGGGGGGGGGGGGGGGTAGAGTTCTCTCATATTTGTGAATACAATGTCCAGTATGTTGGACCCTCTAGTGGACGCATTCACTATTTTGTCAATGGTGTTTATATTTATGAAGTCCAGGAATCTCTGTGCCTGTAGATTTGAGGCCATGTATGAGTCCCAGTCTATAGAAGGGTAATTAAAGTCTCCCATAAGTAGGGTGTTAGCTTGGATGGTTAAGTGTTTAAAGTAGGTCCAAGTATGCATTGTCAGCTTCTTGGGGCATGCAGGGTGACCTATAGCTAGCTAGGATATGGTAAGGGATTTTGTCTGTGGTGATCTGCATGTATATATTCTCAAGTGTAAGGAGGGCTTGGCCAGAGTGTAGTTTTTTATTTAGGCTCCTGGCATTTAGCAGTAACACCCTGAAGTTCAATTGAGTTGATTTTGTTATGTCAGTAGGTTTGCCAATTTGGCATTGCCTCAAAAAGGCACTGTGGGGTGGATATAGTTTTAGCCAGTATTTGAAAGCCTAGAGAGGAAAGGTGCAGGCCATCTTTGGCAAAGCAATGTGGTCTGTTAACCATGTGCTCCCAAGCTGACAAATATTGGATCCCAGTAGTAGAATTACTACAGAAAGACAGCCAGTTGTTGAAATCAATCATTTGTGCTCATATTGTGGCATCATCCTTGGTGATGGTAACATGCTGCTCAGTGCTAGGCTCATACTAGCCGGAGACACATAGCCTGAGAGCTCCATAATGTCTCTCTTCATGTAGTCTGGGGAGGAACACCTCAGTGGACCACATTGAAGGATAAAGACCTGACTATTGCCCAGGTGAACTAAGTTCAATTGGTGGTTCGGGTTTCTGATGTAGCTGTCATGGAGAGATAAGGATTAAGGGGTACAACCCACTTGTCTTTCTCTGAGGCAGCTGGAAGGGTAAGTAGGGGTGTACACTTGGAGTCACATGCATGTAGCATAATATCCTGCTGCAGACTATGGATGCTGCCTGCAGTGTCTGTCTGTGAGCAGCTGGCAAATGGACTGCTTATGTTCCACATAGAGGCACTTGACACCCATTACTCATCCCACATACAAGAAGTGCTATCAAAATGTGTGGGGTAAAGGCAGGGGAAAAAGCATTGGCCGCTCTGCTGGACATGAAGCTGGCCCATTCTCTGCCACCTTACTCTTGTACAAAGGGGTATGAATTGGTTGACTAGGACCCCTGGCCAGGAATGAATCAGTTGTAGGAATTCTGCCTAGTGTATGGGAGTTATCGGGCTTGTCCAGAGGAGACAAAAAAAAAAAACTACTGTGTTCATCATAGGGATAGGGTAGCCATGCAGTTTCTTGTCATTATTGGTCTCTCTCATATGCAGACATACAGATAATTCCAAGCTTTAACTAAAACTCAACAGCAGGGTAGAGAAGGTGTCCTATATGTGTGTGTATATATATATATATATATATATATATATATATATATATATATATATATGGATCCAGGTTAGTACATCGACAACTGAGAAGATCGACATCCACTTCTCCGACACGAAAACACAGACAGATGAAATAATCGAAACTGCAAATCACGAACATTTAACAGGTAACGGGTTTAAATTTCGCTAATCATGCCTACCATAAGGACTAAGTAATACAATGATCGTAACACATGCATAACACTGCCACACTTATTAAAACATGGTAGGCATGATTAGCGAAATTTAAACCCGTTACCTGTTAAATGTCCGTGATATATATATATATATATATATATATATATATATATATATATTTTTTTTTTTTTTTTCTTGCTAAACTTAAAACTGACATTTCCAAAAACTACTTTTTTTCTGCTTCTGCCTTATATTTGGAATGCTTCAACACAAAGCTTTGCACTTCTTGAGAGAGACAGCACGTCATTTATTCCTTCATTGTCTTCTGATACTAGATGGACATGAAAATATTTTTGAAAGAGAAGATAAATTGTAAAGCATGTTATTTGGATCCTAAGAAATGCAATGATAATTTTATATTTGTTTTTATGTTGACAGTGTAACTAAACCTGTCTTTCTGTCGTCCTTGTCAGCTGTTTCTCAGGTGTATTGAAAAGAGTAAACACCTTTTAGCAAGTGTAGAATATTTCTACCGCCTTATGTATTCTTTCTTCAGGATTGTTGGTAACAATATAATTCATTTTAAAACAGAAACAGTGACCATTTGCTTACTGAAATGTACACGCTGAAATAAATAATGTGGCTTGTATCTGGTATTTGCATGTTCCAAAAAGAAGCAACTCCACCCTGAAGTGTTTGCAGCATATCCTATGCAAACCTCTTCATGATATTTATTAACAATTTTAAAGAGATTATGGTATGATTTGCTGAAAATGCTAATAGGCAAACAAATGAACACTTTGAAAGAGACTTCATTCATTCCTGAGCTCAAGAAACTGCATCCCTCATCTCACCTGATCATTCTGGAATAACAAAATGTTGTCCCCAAGAATGTATTTTTTGACACAGATCCTTTCATGGATGTAGCCAGGCAGGCATGATGTATGCCACATTTAAAAACATTAATACTAATATGTTTATTTTATACAAAGAGATGTGCAGACATTTAAATTTGCTTGGAAAACTGCATGCTCATTGTAGTTTATGCTTGTATATTTTATGTTTTTCAGAATGCTTAGTTGGTATTTTTTTTTTGCTTGAGCTTGTCATTTCATTTAATCTCCGATATGGAAAACGTGCTCTGTCTAGAAGCATGCATTGTCTTTGGTTGGAGAAGACACCACCTTTGGGGGATACTTTCTGAAAGATGGCACACAAATGCTAAAATCCTGGCAATCCCTTGCTCCCTTTTAAAATCGCATAACCAGTGTTGCATATATGTACAATGTTCAGCAATAGCAAGGGACAATATACTTTCATCTGTCCAGTGAGCTTTATCAAACAACATGTTGTACAAGTGATGTCACAAACAGAAGGAAAATGTCACATTTCATCATTACTCCAGAACTTCACCTATGAAACTTTTATCTCCTCTATCCCACTTGTTATATGTTGTTTAACTACACACATGTACACGTTTCGCACACATATGCATGCATGTACCCCTGCCTATATCCAGTTAATGTCAGCCATACTCAAGTCACATCTGATCCAGCTCCAGACTAGTTATATTAAACAAACTTGATAACACTGGTTAGTTAGACTTTTTATGCTCATACATATCAGGTGCATTGTTATTAGCCATACAGAAATCATCATAAAAAAAAATAATTATCTGCTTTTACTGTATTTGTGTTTCTTCCTACTTTATTTTGCTTTTGCGTCATCTTAAAAATACTCAATTGTATTTATTACTGCTTGGTGTAACTCATTCTAAGCCTTTTAGTTTAAGCACTTGGGCTTCAGACCAGTTGTTTTACATTAAGAAGGTTTGTGGTCTGCACTGTAGTGGCAGAACAGGTAGCTTACATCCTTCTAAGTTGGGAACTGCTGATTGAGGGCTCAGTGTCTGTTATTCTAAAAGTGTATTAATTCTGGTTTAAGCACTTGGGCTTCAGGCCAGTTATTTTACATTAAAAGGGTTCGTGGTCTGCACTCTTGTGGGAGGAGAGGCTGGACTCTGTCCGTCTGAGCTGGGAATTTCTGGTTAAAGGCTTATAGTGCCTGCATATTTGAACTGCTTCTTACTGAAATTGGTACATCTTGTTTGCTGTACAATAGACTAGATCCAGGCCTGCTGAATCTAGCTTTGTTTGTATAACTTGAGCACTAATCCAGGCATTCTTTAAAGTATTAAATTGTATTTATTACTGCTTGGTAGTAACTTGATTAAAGTGTAGCTATCATTCTAAGTCTTTTGGATTAAGCACTTGGGCTTCAGACCAGTTGTTTTACATTAGGAAGGTTTGTGGCCTGCATTGTTGTGGCAGGACAGGCAGCTTAACATCCTTCTAAGATGGAAACTGCTGATTGAGGGCTCAGTGTCTGTTATTCTAAAAGTGTATTAATTCTGGTTTAAACACTTGGGCTTCAGGCCAGTTATTTTACATGAAAAGGGTTTGTGGTCTGCACTCTTGTGGGAGGAGAGGCTGGACTCTGCCCTTCTGAGCTGGGAATTTCTGGTTAAAGGCTTATAGTGCCTGCATATTTGAACTGTTTCTTTCTGAAATTGGTACACCTTGTTTGCTGTAGCATAGACTAGATCCAGGCCTGCTGAATCTAGCATTGTTTGTATGCTTGCTGTTTGTTTGCTTGTTATTCAGGCCTGCTTGTTATTCAGGCCTGCTGAATCTAGCTTTGTTTGTATGTTTGTTGTTTGTTTGCTTGTTATTTCCCTGAAACGCTAATTCCACCTAAAACGCGGCTTTTCAGCGCTTCTGTGGATCCCTAGTGATATCTGCATTGCTTACTGTACTTATTTCCTTGTTTCACTTGAAAGAAAGTTACTGTTTGTCATTTTTGCATTTAAGTTACCTGTAACACATTGCATTTAAGTTACCTGGCACTTGCTCACTAAAGCAATTATATAAGTCAGCACTAAAAAATTAAAAGCACTACACCCTCACAAACTCCCCTTGAGTACCTTGTTCCCCACTGGCCCTTGTTTTTCAATTATAAAGGACTTCCCAATACTATTCTAGCATGTCCAAAGGTCAGTTGTCAATCTCCTCTCCGGTCCAGCTGGCGAATCTGGGAATCTTGAGGCAATGTTACAACTGCCTCATGTACACAGACAACCCTCTCATCCTCCCAACAAATTCCAACACATGCGAGAGATGCAACCATATAGCCATACTGGAGGCTAAGCTCTCTCAACTCAGTACTGGCGAAACCAGTCAGGAGGAGAAGGAAACCACACTCACTACAATTCCAGTCTCACATAGACCTACCACGACAGTAAACCAAACATATAAACACACAAAAACATACTCAGAGGCTCTAAATAAAAATCTGTCTAAGCAGCAGAGACCTCCAAAGCAGATACCCAAGCAACCGCTACCCCAAAACAAAACACGTGCAACACATAGCTCACAAAGCCAGTGTGCCGAACAGTCACAGCCCTTAAGGCTAAACAACACACCTGATACACTTGTAATAGGTGACTCTATCGTCAGGCACACTGATGTCCCGCTCACCAGGCTGAACAAGGAGAAGGTCACGGTGAGCTGCCTGTCGGGCGCTAGGATCCGCCACATAACACAAGCACTCAGGTCACTCCAAGGCAAGTACAATTATGACTCAGTCATTGTCCATGATGTGTGAATGACCTGAGACGTACCTCCCTGGACTACATGAAAAGAGACATAGAGGAGCTCTCTGAGCATGTAGCCCAGGCCGGTATGACCCTGACCTTGAGTAGCATCTTACCCTCACCAAGAATGATGCCACAATATGAAGACAGGATGATCAATTTCAACAACTGGCTTAAGTATTGGTGTCATTCAAAGGGGATCCAATGCCTTTCAGCCTGGGATGACATACTCGACAAGCCACGATGCTTCGCTAGGGACGGCTTGCACCTGTCACCCCTGGGCTTTTGGATATTGGAAAAGGCTCTTGCTACCCCCATAGTGCCTTTTTCAGGCAAGGCTCAAAAGAAAAACCCACCTCCATAGGTATCACAAGAGATAAGAAACTAAGTGTAATGCTACTCAACGCCAGAAGTCTAAATCTCAAGATGCACGCACTCGAAACTATCCTTAGCATGGAGAACATCGATATCTGTGCAGTAACAGAAACCTGGTTCAAGGCTCCCGAGAGCACCCCAGCACTACCAGGTTATACCTCATACCATGCTTTTCGGCCCCAAAACTTGGACCGAACCACAAAAGGAGGGGGAGTATCAATTTTTGTCAAAGATACCCACACTTCCAGGTTGGTGGCACAGCACAAAGCATCAGAGACTATCCATGTGCAACTAACAGTGGGTAAAACTGCCTTCCAGTTTATAGCCTGCTACAGACCACCCTCCCAAACCCAGGAACCTCACTCGGCCTTCCTGAGAACACTGTAAAATATGAAGGTCTCTCCAAACACCATTATATTGGGCGACTTCAACTACCCAAACATAGACTGGGAGCATTACTCTAGCTCCAACACCCTAGCCCAAAGGTTGGTAGAATTTATAAACTCAAATGCTATGGAACAACTTGTTACCACTCCCACAAGAGGGGAAAATATACTGGACCTGATCATCACCAACATGGAGACTCTATGCTCCAGATCAGAAGTGTATCCCTCACTGGTAAGATCAGACCATAAACTAATCTCACTGGATATTCACATCCCGACTCCACCCCCTGCCCTGAAAACCACAGTGAAAAACTTCTCTAGAGCAAATTTCACACTCCTCAAAACCGAGGTGGAATCCTTCAAAGCCCCCGGGCCTGTGGAAAATATGGTCCAGATGGCAGAATCCTTTATAAACGCATTCTATGAACACCTTCAGGAATGCATGGATCATGCAATCCCAAATAAAACCAAGACCCAATCCTCCAAAGGCAGACGTCCTGTCTGGTGGACCCCAGCCATAAACAAACTATACAATAGAAGGAGGAAGCTACTACATGATAGAGCAAAATCCCAAAAAGGGAAGGCATCTCTGATCAGTATTAGCAAAAAACTACGGGCACTCATAAAATCATCTAAGGCCAGCTTTGAGAGAAAAATTGCACAGGACACTAAGGATAATCACAAGGCTTTCTTTAGTTATGTTAGGAATCTGGATGGGAATTCCCAGATATGCTCAGAATTAGTCCAAAATGACAAAAAATACACCAAACCCACAGACATTTACAACATCCTAGCTGACAGGTTCAGCGCAAACTTCTCCCCCCCTCCCCACCAAAAGGGCAAATATCTATCCCAGCAGAGTGCTGCCCCCTGACATCTCAGATGCTCAGGTAAGAGCTGCCCTCTCCAAAGCAAAAAACACAGCATCAATGGGACCAGACGGTGTCCCGGGCTGCGTCCTACATGAACTCCAAGAAGAGCTAAACCCAAACATAAAACTACTGTTCAATCTCAGCCTTACTACAGGATATGTACCCAAAGCGTGGCGTACAGCAACAGTGGTCCCTCTCCACAAAGGTGGTGCCTCAACGGATCCTGGAAACTATCACCTCATAAGCCTGACTGGCTTGGTCTGCAAAGCTATGGAAAGGATCATCATGGACCTCATAAATAAAGATATTGGGGACCTACAGACACTGGATCCTACCCAGTTCGGCTTTGTTAAGGGCAGATCCTGCCTTTTAAACCTGGTTGATTTCTTTGAAACAGTCACCAAGGCCATTGACGAGGGGAAGGTGGTCCACACAGCCTACCTGGACCTCGCAAAAGCCTTCGATACAATACCCCACTCGGGCATTATAGATAAGCTCACCAGCTTAAATATAAACCCCTATGTGACTAGATGGGTTGCAAACTGGCTCAAGGACAGAACCCACATGGTTAGAATTGCTGGAGCCATGTCAGACTCCAAACCAGTTACAAGTGGCATCCCACAAGGCTCAGTCCTGGGACCTCTCTTGTTCGGCATATATTTCTTGGAGGTACAGGCCAGCACGGAAGGACTGTGGCTGACCAAGTTCGCAGATGACAGCAAACTGGGCGCCATAATCAACTCTCCAGCCGACACAAGCATCCTCCAAAAGGGCCTCATAGAAACAGACAACTGGTGCCAGAGCCATGGCCTCAAGCTAAACGCCAAAAAGTGTATAGTCATCCCCTTTGGCAAAAACAAAGTGCCCACAAATTACCACATAGGTGGTAATCCATTAAGTACAGAAGAAGTAATTAGGGACCTGGGGACCCAGTTGATAGCAATCTCTCATTTGACAACCATGTGGCCAAAGTGGTTAGAAAAACATTTTATATAGCCCACCTAATCATGAAGGGATTCACATCTAGATCAGTGGAGGTCATCATGCCTCTTTACTCATCCCTCATCAGGCCCATAATTGAGTACAATGCCCCTTTTGGGACGTACCTTACCAGACACCTGCAGCAACTGGAAAGACCCCAAAAGTACCTCACCAAGGGGATCAAAGGGCTTAAACAGATGCCATATACTGCCCGGTTAAAGAAACTCCAGCTCTACTCAGTGGCATACTGCCTGCTCAGAGGCGATCTGTGCTTGACGTATAAAGCTATGTCCAACCCGGAATTAATGGACATGCTGCACCTCAGAAAATCCAAATCCCATTGAGCTACGCACTCGAGAGACTTGAACCTCAGCACTGAAATAAATAGAACATGCTGAAGGGACAGATTCATAACCCAGAGGCTCCCTTCACTCTGGAATAAAATCCCAGTCGAGGTTAGGCAGAGTCCCTCACTGACTCTCTTCAAGAGTAATCTTGATGAGCGGATGGGAGATCGTAGGTTTACCCCGGGTATCACTTCTGTGTCACTGTTAGACAGAGGCACAGTATACTAACCTTGAAAAAGGGCATAGCAAAATTAATTTAAAATGGGTGGCGAAAGCCAAACACACTCTGGCTAGGCTTATAAATGCCCTAAGGCAGATAGCCTAGTATGAACCTATGAACCCATGAACCTATGAATCCCTGTGCCAGCTCAAAAGGTGCTCATATTAAATAATCCTAATTTATCTATGTATGTATTGCCATTTGTTTATTGGAAAGTCCAATTGAGCCCACAGGGTAAAGTTCAACTGGACCCACAGGGTACCCATTTTTAGTGGATGCCTGGGAAGAAAAGCTCCAGGTTACATCACAAAAAGCATTTTACAAATATTATACATTACAAAAGTATTGCAAAATACATTTTATATCACAAATTAATGTAGGTACATGACGTTAAACATAATACAATAATAAAACATTTTTGTTTACAAATATACAGCAGCAAAAATATTTTCTGTATGAGTAGTGAGTCTGAAATAAAGGAAATGGAGAGGAGATGTTAAGAAGTATGTCTGTTTGTCTGTCTCTGTTTATTTGTCCATACATAAAATCTCTGGATGTGTACTAGAGCAAAAGAAGATATCAGAAATTTAGTAAAACTTCAGAGGTTATACAGATATATGAAAGCTCAGAAAGTAAAGAGTTAAATTATGTGGCAAAATATTTGTTATAAGAAAGTAAGATAAGAGCAACAGAGCACAGATGAGAAGAAGGGGTATGTGTGGTAAGAGAGGGGAATTTTTTGGTAGGAAGGTTCAACCTGGGTTGGACCAAGAGCTTATCCAGGTGTTAAAAATCAAATCTTTTAGGATATGTTTAAAAGGATGAAAGTTAGAGTTTATTCTGATAGCTAAAGATACTAAATTCCAATGTTTGGGTATGGTGCAGGACTAGAGGCTTTGCCCTGCTCTTTTATTGGGTTTATGAACAGAAAGGAGTTGTTTGTCTTCTAATGAAAGATATCTGTTTGGGTGATAGCTATGGAGAAGGGATTTCAGACCAGGACAGGCTGATGGCAATTAATCAGACTGTTTATATCAGCACCATATCAGAATGAAATACTTGTTTCTTTACTAGGGAAGTAAACTGAACTCAGTAGACAATTTTTAGTCATGATCTGGAAAATATATATGGGAAAAGGCACGCAATTTACAATTCATGAAATGAGTATACACAGCTACAGTATAACAACATATAACTGAGCTGTAAAACTTAACAAAATATATTGGTGCATCAATACCATGTAACAGGCAGTTAGACAACCATAAAATATCTTGAAATACATACTGTATGTGATGTGTGGCAGTCTGGCTTCATTTAGTTTCCTGGATCTCAGTAACTGACTAGGGGATTTAGGGTTATTGTTTGATGGCCCGACTCTCCTTCCTTGGGGTAAGAATTGTGTATGATGTTATTACATGACACTCTGCTGTGGGAGGCCAGAGATAGATAAACAAGTAGTGAGCACCTAGACCTGTGTGAGCTGTCATTGTCCCAGTCAGAACATGTGCATACAAGCTGTTTGACACACCACATACTAGCACCAAGGCAACAAGAACATGCTAGAAACAACAGCTCACCAAACACAAATAAGACAACCTTTGAGCCCGAACACCCAACCATCTTCACAAGAGGAACAAGAAGAGTATGTGGGGCACTGGAACTGTATTAAAAGGTGACCGACTAGCAGCTGGAGACCTGAGGTCAGCAGTGGTGAAGGGAACCAAAAATGCACGTTTTGACATATTTGTTGCCATACTTCCAGATGAATTTCTTAATTCCATTTCCTAAGTGAAAGCATTAGACTTAACTCTGGGCATATCCGAAGACTTAAAAAGACATTTCTGTCTTGGAGAACTATGTTCTGGTAACTGGATATATATTGTTTTGCATTATGTTAGAATGTAGATAACCAAATGCAATCCCTCAAGAGCATGAATATCTATGAACCTCTGAATAAATTTTAAAAATATTTTTATGATGTTAATGTTTGTTTGTGGTTGTGTATAAAGTTTGAATGTTTGAATGGAGATAAATTGAACTCATCATGCGCTTTGATTTCAAAAATAGACAGGACTGATGCCCAAGATAAAAATATAGACTCTCATAAAACTGAAGACAAACTTCAACACAGGATTCTCAGCTTAAGTGACATTGATAATGCATACAGGATGGTTTTAAGGTTATGGTGACAGATGTTATTCCCTTAAATCCCTTCAATGTTTTGAATGGCATTCTTCCAGCTTGGCTTTGCATACTGCAGTCTTCTTGGCTTAACACAAAGCTGCATACAGCTTGCTAGTGATGCAAAACAGACCTTGCCATTTGAATTTGAAAGGCCATAGTAATTTAGGACTGCAACCTTATCTGTAACTTTCAGTCCACTTTCTTGGCAGACTTTTCAGAGTAAGCTTACAATGTCCTTTTGACTCTAAAGTCAAAGAAGAAACTTGTGAAGTTGTAAGCAACTTTGTCATATTTTATTTATGTAAACATGCCTGAGATATAACAACCATAGGAAAGTACAGATGTATAAATAAACTTAGCATAATAGTAGATGTTCAGATGATCACTGCTGCAGTAACCTTAGCTATACAGGGTTATATCCTGGGTTAATACCACTTTGCTCGTTCTCTGGACAATCAGATGGCAATATTCTACTCCAGGACTCAATGCAAAAAGCCCTAGAAGACAGATGTATTTTCCTTTCCTTGAACAGGAATATTCCTGTATGTTTTTCCACCCTGTCCACTGATATCCAGGGTACTTCTAAAGATTCAAAAGGAATCCCCCAAATTCATTGTGGTGGTTCCCTTCTGGTCCAGGCAACAGTGGTTCACCATTCTTTTAGAAATGGCCATTACCACAAGCTTCCTCACAGAATGGATTTACTCAGAAAAGAACAGGAGGGTTTGATACACCCCAGTCCCAACCAACTTCAATTTACTGCCTGGTTGATAGGGTCTTAATTCCTTGTAGGCACCTGTTTACAGATGACATGCACCAGGTACTAATGGAGGCAAGAAAGCCTGCTACTAGAAAATCATATATCAGCAAATAGAGAAAATGTTTTAGTTATTATGCCTCAGTGGTGCAGTGGTCAGTGTTGTCACCTCACAGCAAGAGGTTCTCTGGTTTGATTCTAGGCTAGAGTGCCTTCTGTGCAGAGTCTGCATGTCCTCTCTGTGGTCGAGTGAGTTTTAAAGACATGCAGGTAGGTGTGTGTGTGTGTGTGTGTGTGTGTGTGTGTGTGTGTGTGTGTGTGTGTGTGTGTGTGTGTGTGTGTGTGTGTGTGTGTGCGCATGCCTTCTGTGAAGGTTGGGTGCTGGGCTGGCAATTTGACACCATAAAAACTCCACTGCCAATCAATCTGTGGACTGGTGATCCACTGTGGCGACCCCTAACTGGGAAAAGCCAAAAGACATTGCATTATAGAGAAACTTTTCTAGTTGGTCCCAGAAACATAATCAGCACTCATTCGGGACTTCTCTGGTTTTACAATGTTTATGTGTTACTATCCTTTGGCCTTTCTTATTCCTCTATCAAGGTTCATTTATTAGGCATTTCAGCATGTCTACAAATGTATTTTCCTCTTTCAAATCATTCTCATGTCAAAATGTTTTTGAAAGGGGTTTTGCATAAGAGACCTTCAAGAAAACCAGTGGCACCCCCTTTGGATCTTAATTTTGTGTTAGAGAAGCTAACACTTGCTCCATTTGAACCAGCTAATATAGCTGATTTCAAGTTCTTAACATGGAACATTATTTTACTGATTGCTCTGCAAAAAAGTATCTGAGTTGCAAGCTCTTATGGTGAGTCAGCTCTATCTCATTTTCCTCAGGAACAGGGTTTCTTTGAGAACTAGTCCTTCTTTTATGCCCAAAGTGATAAAAGTGGTATCTGTTTACTTTAAGTTAAGCCAAACTATCCATCTCCCTGTTTTCTTTCCTGAGCCTAAAAATGAAGGAGAAAGGTTACTCTGTACCTTGGATTTCCACAGACAACTCAGGTACTACTTTGACAAAACTAAATTATTCAGGTCTTCTAATCAGTTGATCATTTCTTGTGAAGGCAAGAAGAAGGGACAACCTGTGCCTAAACAGACAATTTCCAAATAGTTGTCCCAGGCAATTACCTTTTGTTATAGTCACCATAACAAAGCTCTTCCAGGCAGGGTTAAGGCCCACTCTAAAAGGGCCTTGGCTTTATCTATGGCCTTTTGGGAAGGGTTGGATTCTAGAAGTATTCTAGAAGCAGCAACTTGGTCTACTGTACATACTTTTACAAAACACAACACGCTTGATTCCTTCTCTGTGTTTGGATCAGGCTTTGCTATGGCTGTTCTCCATGGGCTTCTGGACCCTTCCTCTTCCACCTTCCAAATGTTGTAAACTAGGGTAATCTATTCATATAGCTAAGGCTATTGCAGCAGTGATCAATATAATGAACATAGTACAGTTGTTTAAGTAAATGTACCATAACAGTAGATGCTCAAATGATCACTACTGCAGTAGCTACTCCCTTCCTCCATTCCTGTTTTTGATTTTTGATTTGCCGGTGTCTGTATATATTGTTTACTCCTTGTTATGTTCTCTCAGGGCTCAGTCTCCCTTTCTCTCTTGTCAGGAAAGCTCTGAAGGGTTTGATGCCCAAAATGTATTTTAGGCAGCTCAGTTCGAGCTGCCTAATGGTTTGGGCACATGGAAGGTTCCCTGAGGCTTTGGAAACTGGCGAGCTGTTATATCCTTGGCAGGATACAAGCCATACAGATAAGGCTACTGCAGCAGTGATCAGTATTATGAACATCGTCCAGATTCATCTGGATGTTTCCAGTCTTCCTCATCTAACACCAAAGTGTGATCCAAAAATTAATATAGCAGCTGAACCTGAAAGAATCACGCTGAAAGCCATCAGAATTAGTAAGAGTGAAAGTTCAAAATTTGTACATTTTATATCCAAAAGCATACTTTTGAGAGATTGGTTTACTCTTTCTGCTTGACCAGGAAACTGAGTTTATTAAGTTACGTGAGAACACTGTCTGGAACCCATTCATAACACCAGTTCTGCCATATAACTAGCAGCTCTGGCAGAGTTAGTTAGTACAAACACATCCATCTAGAAAGTATCTTTTTAAAAAATATATTAGACATACCCTTTTCCAGTGCCTGATTTAGAAAGGAATACTCCAATTCTTTGCCAGAATAAGTCTGTTATTATTTGTTGTTGTGATCAATGTGAGATTAAGGGCCAATAAAACAGTCTCAAAACACTTGCAAAACCCCCTCTCTCTGTCAGTCGCTTGCTTACTACATAATTGCTTTTAAGTAGTCTAAAATATAGAGAACTGTAGTGTGTGTGTGTGTGTGCGTGCGTGCGTGTGTGTGTGTGTGTGTGTGTGTGTGTGTGTGTGTGTGTGTGTGTGTGTGTGTGAGAGACAGGGAGAGGTTGCATGGGTGTCAGTCTGTGTGTGTGTGTGTGTGTGTGTGTGTGTGTGTGTGTGTGTGTGTGTGTGTGTGTGTGTGTGTGTTTGTGTGTATTTGGAGGTGCCTGTCCAATTATGCTGCATGGGTTGGAGGGGGAACACTAGAGCAGTTAAATATATGGGTATACTCACTTGCTGTATATACCTCTATATATATATATATATATATATATATATATATATATATATATATATTTATTTATTTATTTATTTGGGGTCTATATTAAAATTGTGAAGAGGTATTATATTGAAAGCCTCTTCACTGACATATAAAGGCCGAATGCACTAAACCACGAATGGTCAAAACAGAGATTTTTTTCCCTGGGAAAGAAATCGCTAGAACCAAACACACACACACACACACACACACACACACACACTATTTAAAATATAACTAAGTGGGGGGCTTTACCCCCACACCCCCTAACATGGGGGGGCTGTGCCCCCCCCTAACTAAATATACCAACTCTAAGATCGCACTATAGTGGGATAAAGGGCAATGCTATGGCTCAGGCCAAGCAATTTTTTTTCCCGGTCATTATGTGTCGCTGAAGAGGCATTCAATGTAATGCCTCTTCACAATTTTAATATAGACAAATTTATTCATATATGGGTGTACTCACTTTTGTTGAGACACCCATGCATCGACCTTCCAAACATCAACTTCAAAACAACAACAATGCCAGCACTGACACACTACCATGCATACACTGAGAAACAACCTCAGCCCATGGAATATTTTACATAAAACTAGCAATAAAAAAAGAAGTTATGTTCTTACCATAACATCTCATCTGTGTTGTCAATCTTCATTCATTCTTGACAGCTGGGCTTCAGTTCCATCCTCAAAACCAACTTGACCGATATAACAAGCTCGCTCCAGCCAAAAATTCTTGAGCTAGGGTTACCCATAGTGCCTCTCTCCCTTCCCTTCAGATCAAGTTTGCCCATAAAAATAATAAAGTGGAGGCTTTGTCTAAGCAAATGCCCTACTACATAACCAGAACCAGTTCTGAACTTTCAGGAGTCTTTGGAGGGGAGTAGGGGGTGGGATGTCAAGAATGAATGAAAATCGACAACACAGATGGAACGTTATGGTAAGAAAATAACTTCTTTATCTGATGCTGTCAATCTTCATTCATTCATGACAGTTGGGACAGAGTCCCTATCTACTTAATGTCCTGGAAGGCCCTATGGAAGGATATGCCTGAGCACCATTGAGCCAAAGGATGCTCTCCCCCTGGAAACCATGTTCAATCTGTAATGACTGATAAAAGTATGAGGGGTAGTCCAAGTGACTGCTGTGCAAATGTCATCCATAGAGGCTTTTGAATGAAAGGCTACTGAAGTGGAATCTGATCTGGTGGAATGAGCCTTGACTTTAGCTGATAAACTCATTTGATTATGTTGATAAACAAAGGTGATGCAGTCTCTCAACCATTTTGACAAAGTGACTAGAAACTGACTTGCCCAATTTAGGCCCTGAAAAGGGCAGGAACAACAGATCTGATTTCCTGAATGATTTAGTCCTCTCTAAGTAAAAACGTAATTGTCTATGTACAGCCAACAAATGCAAACAGTATGTTCCTTTGTTTGAAAGATTTGGGAAGAAAACAGGCAGGTCAATAGATTGATTAATGTTTGAATCTGAGACAACTTTGGGCATAAAGGAGGGGGTTAGTCCGAAGGGATACTCTCTCTTTGTGAAAAATTATGTATGCACACCTTACACAAAAGGCCTGTAATTCAGATATTCTCCTAGCTGATGTGATGGCTACCAGGAATAAGGTCTTCCAAGACAAGAATTTTCAGGTGGCTGCTGGTTCAAAGGGTTGGTGAATCAATGTTTGTAGGACTAACATCAAACTGTAAGGTTCAATGGGTTCTTTAAAGGGTGGTTTTAAATGAATGAATGACTCCCTTTACAAATGTTTTGCAGAGATGGTGAGAAATTAAAGAAAAATCATGGAAGCCATTATGCTAAATGGACTCTGATAGTAGAAGCTGAGGCTCCTAAATGGAGTAAGGTTGACAAATATTCCAACACTTTATTAATCAGGGCTGAAAATGGGTCAAGTCTTTGTTCTTGAGACCAGATCACAAATCTGTTCCACTTACTATGATAAAGTTTCCTGGTGGATGGTTTATGGGACGCCAGAAGTATATTTTGTACTGGGGAAGCTAGATCATTCTGTCTGGCAATTACCGGAAGTGGAAATACCAAGTGGTCAGCTTGAGACCCGGTAGGTTGGGATGGACTAGCTCCTATGGATGATACAGCATTCCCAGGGTTGGGTATAGAGTCCTCAAGGGGTGAGCTAGGTGATGCCAAAGAAAGATGAACCAGACCTGATGGGGTCAATAAGGTGCAATGAGGATTACTTTGCTTTTCAACAAAAGTACTTTCTTCAAAAACTGTAGTATCAATGGAAAGGGAGGATAGGCATAAAGTAGTCCCAGGGGCCAGTTGTGTATCAGAGCATCCCTTGGTGACTCCCCCTGAGGGGGGATGAGGGCAAAGTAGCTGCTGCATTTGTAGTTTGTGGGAGATCCAAACAGATCGCAGCAAGCCTGACCCTAATGATGAAAAATATCTGTCGTTACTATGGGATTAAGAGACCACTCGTGAGGCAGGAGGATGTTTCTGCTCAGTTTGTCTATGATCACGTTGGAATTCCTGGGAATGTTCAATGCTATCAGAAAGCAGTTGGAGGCTATCACCCATTGCCATTCACTCAGGGCTTCCCGACATAAGGGTTAAGATCTAGTTCTTCCCTGTTTGTTGATGTACCAGACAACTAACATGTCATCTGACTGGATGGCAATTGTCCCCGATGGAAGAGCACATTGGAATGCTAGCAATGCTAGAAGTACCACCCTCAGTTCTAGGATATCGATATGCAGATTGGCCTCTAAGGGTGGCCAAGTGCCTTGGACTATTTTTCCCTGAAAATGTCCCTCGCATCCCATAAGGGATGCACACAGGGCCACTATGGCCTTTGGTTGGGGGGGGGGGGGTGACACCATATTTCCTGTTCTGGCTTCATCCACCAAATTCAGATCTTGTTTGCAATGGTTTGTTATGTGGATTGGGTAAGACATGGGGGAGTTAACAGAAACCACTGTGACACTAGGAGCCATTGAAGCAGCCTTATGTGGAACCTTGCCAGGGAAACTAGGGTGATTTTCGCTCCGATTGACTCTAGTTAGTTGTAAGACCAAACGAGCAGGGACTACGTCCTGAGAGAGTATCATTTGGAGCTGGTATCTTAGCCTTTGCAATCTGTGATGAGGTAGAGCAACCAGACAGGATCTCATGTCAAATATTGCTCCGATGAATGCTAAACTTTGAGTGAGTGCTAGTTTTGACTTCTTGTTTATTGAGATGCCTAAGGTCTTTGACAGTTCTAGAGTGTAGTTTAAGGCATGAAGCAGTAGATGCTTGGTGGGGGAGGTAAGGAGCCAATCGTCTAAATACAGAAACACCCAGAATCCTTGCAGTCTTAAGTGAGCTGTTACTACTGCCATACATTTGATGAACACCCTGGGGGCTGTGGTGAGACCAAAGGGCAGTGCCAGAAATTGGTAATGATTAGCTCCCAGCCAGAAGTGGAGATATCTTCTGGAGCATTTGTTCATTTTTATGTGGTAATATGCATCTTGAAGATCTATTGAGCACATCCAATCATCTTTTCCAGAAATGGGAGGATAGACTGAACAGTGACCATCTGGAATTTTGCCTGCCTGATAAACTTGTTCAAGATACTGAGGTCCAGAATTGGCCTCCAGTCCCCGGTCTTTTTTGGTACTAGAAAAAACCTTGAGTAAAATCCTGATCCTATTTGATCTGCTGAGACTGTTTGGATGACTCTCTTCTACCAGCTTTAGAATTTCTTGAGCTGCTGCCTCCCTCTGACTGGGTGGAACATCAGGGATTCGCCTTTGTGGCCTCATATAAAGATTAAAGGGGATATGGTAACCTCTGGTAATTATCATCTGCACACAGGAATCTGATGTTATTGAATGCCAAGGTAAATGGTCCAGAGAGAATCATCCCCCGACTGCTTCCAGAGGCAAGTAATCAGGCCGCTCTTCAGAAGCACTGATAGGGCTGCCCAGAGAAGGAATCCCTGGAGCCCTGGTTATATTGGCCCCCTCTGCCACAGGAGGGGTGTCTTTCTGATGAGTTCCCTCCTCTGCTCTGGGGGTTAAACTAGCCATGTGTGTCATAAAAAGCCCTTGGGACTTCTTGAACTACATCTTACCACTTCTCTGACTCCTGCTATAGGATCGCTGAGGAGTGGAAAAACATACGCCCACAGCAGACAGGTTCTGTCCATCCTTCTCACACCTGGCTAATGTGTCTTTAGCTTTTCAGCCAAACAGAGAAGAAGCATCAATGGGAGCATTGATGAAGGAAGACTTGAAAGGTTCCACGAAGTCGCACAAGCGCATCCATGCGTGACTTCTCATGACAATGCCTGCACCCGCTGCTCTGACTGCCCCTTCAGTTGTATGTGGAATCAACTGCATGGATGAGTTAGAGATAGATTGTAGGGTGGCAAGCTGGGAGGCATGCTCCTGCTAAGATTTCTGAGAGTTCAGTAATCAGCTCCCTTTGAAGATGGGTAAAATGTGCCAAATAATTTAATGACCATATGGCAAAGGCCATTGAAGCAGAAACCCACTTCCCTAATCTGTCCAATGTCTGAGACTCTGAGTTTGGAGGGTGGACAGTAGGACTCTCCTCTGTGAGTTCCTTCTTTCTGGCCACCGTCACCACCATAGCATCTACTGCCAAACCCTTGGACTAGTGGGGTTGATCCTCTGGGGGGGTAGATTATTTTATCACATCTCCGGGGGATTGGCTCAATGGTATCAGGGACCTTCCAAGCAAGCTGCACAATGAGCTTGACTAACTCATCTACAGATGGGATCACCCAGGAAGTAGAGGGTCAGGCACAGAAAACCTGCAATAATACAGATTTTTGGTGGGCTTCCAGTCACCCCTCTGCTTTAAGATCTCTGATATATCTCCAAAGGAAACATCTTCAGGCTGTGGGGACCCTTACCCTTCATCATAATCCATATCTTCAGTGAGGGATTCCTCTGGTGAATCTATGTGCTTCCTCTTGCACAATCTATTATGGGGTGGCTCATCAGGGGGAAGGTCTGAAGTGGACTCCAAAGAGAGAGTGTACCCTGCGGTAGGGTGTCTTGCTGCTCCAGTGCCCATTGCTGCAGTGTACTAGACTGTGATAGTTGTGAGACACAGGACACATATATATGACATTCCGGCACCGAGGGTGTCAATTGTGAGCCTGCTGAGGCAAGCACTGTCTTCATAATATGGAAGGCAGGCCCACCTGAAGAGGGAGGGCAGCCCAGAACTGAGAAAGACAACCTCAGAACCGGGGTCACACCCCGCTCCAACTAGCACACCTCCAGAGAAGGAGCTGTGAGAGGACTTGAAGCTGGACTGATTTGGACTGATCGAGTTTCCGTGTAAGAATATTGGTTCTTCAGTTTATCTGGAAGCTGTCAAAGGAACTGGAACCATAGACGGCACCAAACTGGTGCCATGCTAGGGATTCTGGTTCCGGCAGACAAGTCACGGTCCTATGGGTGGGTTGGCTCTGACTGAGCCGAGGCCCACAGAGTAGCTTCCAGAACCATGGTGACATCTACCGATGGTACCAAAGAAGCTGGCACCGAGAGGTATGTCAACATCGAGGGCTCCAAATCCTGTAGGGAGATAGAAGTAGGAAGATAAGCTGGAGTCTGTGGGGAAAAAAACTTGGCTCCGGGTGGGAGGGAGGGCCTAGATGAGGTTGGAATTCCTCTGGTCGCTGGTCCACAAGTCTCGCTACATCAAGCTCTGAAAGGCTCCTGGTGGAATGAATGGACATCCCCGATGGAGATTCTGATCAGTCAATAAAGGGACTGAGGTGTTGTCCAAGAAAGAGGTGAATGCATGGGGAATATCGAGTGCTGGCTAGGGTTTTGACCTTCAGCACTGTGGTCAAATGACCAGAGCGCTATGATGGAGGGGGAGTGACCAATTTCAAAGGAGAAGTTATTGGTGCTAATGGGGTTTGCGGTACCGTGGAGAGTGTCGTAGTCAGTTCTGTGGTCAAAGATGACACTGTGGAGAGGGTCTTGGAAGCAGTGCCGAGACAGATGTTGGTGCTAATTTAGGTTGTTTAATCTTTGGTTCAGTATGAACCTGGTTTTTAGATGTTTTTGGTTCAAGAGAGTGAGGAGACATTGGGACTGAGTGGCTCCTCTTCTTTGTCATTTTCTTGGGAGGTTGTGACACCTCCACCTCAGATAAAGCCTCCAAAAAAGGGTTTTTTAATAAACCCTTTAAAATTTGTTTATTCTTACACTCTACTAATGTGCAGGCACTGAAGCCCTTACAGAACTTGCACGGAGGTTGAACTTGTGAATGTGGGACTCCTAAACAATATATGCAGGAGAGATGCCCATCGTAGTCGGGCATCTTCCTGCCACGTTTGTCACACTGTTTAAAGGCAGTAGTACCTTTTTTGTGTGGCATTTTAACAAATACAAAGTACTAGACACATAGTCTGTCAAGCAATCACAGACACACACACACACACACACACACACACACACACACACACACACACACACACACACACACACACACACACACACACACACACATACACACACACACACACTAATACACGAAGAAGATTTTTTTTTTTAATACCTATGATAGTAATACAGGTATACCCAGAGGGGTAAGACAGAGAAAGAAAGAGGAAGGGAAGGATACCAACAATGGTATGAGATTACCTAGAGGTAAGAGGGAAGGGAGGGGTCTGTACCAAGTATGGTACAAAGAAATATCAGAAAAAGGTAGAAAGGAGAAAAAAAACTCACACACCAAACTAAGTTGTATATATATATATATATATATATATATATATATATATATATATATATATACATATATATATATATATATATATATATATATATATATATATATATATATATATATATATATATATATATATATGTGTGTGTGTGTGTGTGTATGGGTCCCCTTCACATGGTTGACTTTTCACAAAGTCAGCTTTCATATGGCCAAGAGTATATGATTGACTTTTGAAAAGCCGACCATGAGGAATCGCTATCTCCGTACAGTGTGGAATGGGGCTATTTCCCTCTTCCGCACTGTAGTGCAATCTCGGATTTGGTATGTTTAAATTATGGGGGGGTGCAGGGGGGGCTTGCCCCCCTGCTAACAGTTTTAAGGTAAGTGCCCATTGTGTGTTTTATGTTTATTTTACATGGTTGACTTTCTGAAAGTCGATCAGATGGTCTTGGCCATATGAAAGTCTACTTTCTGAAAAGTCAATCATGTAAAGTAGATCCATATATATATATATATATATATATATATATATATATATATATATATATATTTGGTGTACATGCATATGGTCAACCAGTGAATAGTCGAGCGGGTATGGCCGAAAGGAGTGCAGCAACATCTCAAGAATGCGATTGTAAGTGTTGCGAATCACGAAATCCCATCCCCTTTTAGACCCATATTAACACTTGTTTTAGGGTGTAGAGCGGTTGAAAATGTTGAATTTGGTGTTTTTACGACAATCCGTCTGTTCGGCGTTACGGGATTCATGGAGAAAAGTTGGTAAAAATGTATGGTCGAGCAATGTCCGCTTGACCTTATGAATGTAAATCATATATTTATATATATATATATATATATATATATATATATATATATATATACTGAGCTGAGTGGAGGAGGGACATTGACTACAACTCTGATCTGAGGTATATAACAATAAGTATCCTGTTTTTTTTTTTTTGCTTCTTTATACCAGTTATTACTTCTTGCAATTTATATAAAGTACTTTTTATTGCCCGCTGCATACTTTTTACTCTATTTTATAGCTATTAAATAATCTGCCTGGTTAAACTAAAATTGTCTGCCTCATAGGGCCTGATAAATAAGGTTTTTACGTTCATACTGTTTGTAAAGCTTTTTGGCTAGTTTCACTGTGTGAGAGGTATTAACATAAAATATTCTGCACTTGTTAATGACCTATTTGTTCTGATTTCCTGCCAAGGAGTGTTTCATATAACTGACTTGTTTGCAGTTAAAACATTCTGTAGAGTCTCTTTGCTCCTTTATCTGTTTAAAACTTTAATTTTGTGGCTCACTGATGTTTTCTGCTGTGATAAACATTTCTGTGGTGTTTACTGTCTAAAACAGTGTAGGCCAATAGCTTTAGTATTGTTCCAGTTCAGATTTTCTGTCTCCGGGCCTTTTTGTTTTTGCAGTGATTGTTCTGAGCACATGACCGGGCCATCTTGAATTAGCAAAAGCCTTTCTTTTCCTTTGTGGCAGGATTGTGTTGATTGACTGCTGGCTGGTGGAAGTTGGATGGTATAGGGCTTAGAATAAGCAATCACTGGTTCTTTTCAGCTTTTATAAAAAAAGTTGTTTAAGGTTGTATCCTTTGGCATTTAAGCCCTAACTTTGAGAGGATTTCTGTCTATACACACTGATCCGAGTGGAAGAGGGGCATTGACTACAACTCTGATTTGAGATATATAACAATAAGTATCCTGTTTTTTTTTTGTTTATTTTTACTAGTTATTGCTTCTAGCATTTTATATATAACACTTTTTATTGCCTGCTGCATACTTTTTACTATATATTATTGCTATTACCTAATCTGCATGGTTAAACTACAATTGTCTGCCTTGCAGGGCCTGATAAATAAGGTTTTTATTGTCACAACTGTTTGTAAAGCTTTTTAGCTAGTTTCACTGTGTGAAAGGTATTAACGGGAAATTTTCTCTACTTGTTAAGCACCTATTTGTTTGTTCTGATTTCCTGCCAAGGAGTGAATCATATAACTGATTTGTTTGCAGTTAAAAGGATTCTGTAGAGTTTCCTTGCTCCTTTATCTGTTTAAAACTTTCATTTTGTGGTTTACTGCTGTTCTTCTGCTGTGATAGACATTTCTGTAGTGTTTACTATTTAAAAGAGTGTAGGCTAGTAGCTTTAGAATTGTTCCCCACTCTTCTTCCCTGTTGGTCTATTGCTGTTATACTTGGTGGCTTTGCAGTTGCCTGCCCCTACTGTAAATTCGATCTGGGATACTCCTCCCAGTCTTGTGTCATTAGGTCATTCTACCTAATACAGAGAGAACATTTGAGAAAGCCAACCCACTTAGTTTCCTAACCTTGAATTATCTTCTGCTTCTCCTCTCTCCCTTTCCTTTCCAAAAAAAAACTTTGCTAGAATCTCCCTGTGTTCTGCTTAACTGTAACAAAAAAAACTTATGCTTGTTTCCTGCCTTTTCTGTAACTAGTCTAGTCTAGATACAGATTTTCTATATCCATGACTGTTTGTAAGCTTCTGAGCCCCCCCCCCCAAGCCTGTCTGTGTTCGAGGGAAGCCTGCTAGCTTATCAGTGGGAGTGGTAAGCACTAGGTAACCTATCTATCACATAAGGAGTGGTTTCTTGCCCAGAAATTGTAGTTATTGGCTGTTTGGGCAGTTTTTCCATCTCTCTCAACTTTCTGATTTAAAAGCCCACATTTGCACTTGTTTCCCCCCTTTCCTGTAACTAGTCTAGTCCAGATACAGATTTCCTGTATCCACAACTGTTTGTAAGCTCCTGAGGGCCCCAAGCCCTTCTGTGTTGGAGGGAAGCCTGCTAGCTTATCAGTGGGAGTGGTAAGCACTAGGTAACCTATCTACCACATAAGGAGTGGTTTCTGGTCCAGAAACTGTAGTTACTGGCCATTTGGGCAATTATTCCATCTCTTTCAACTTTCTGATTTAAAAGCCCACAATTACACTTATTTATTTCCTGTAACTAGTATAGTTCAGATACATATTCTTAGTTTTAACACTTGAATTTGCTTATTCATGCTCAACACTTGTTCAGAAATTGTTGTAAACACTAAATAAGTTACAAATTACTACAGCACTCAACCTTCATCATTACCTAGAGGAAAACAGTTTTTGTACTTACTTTCCTCACTGGCTTAGAGAAAAACAGCTCTTGTACTCACTTTCCTCTCTTGTCTAGAGGAAAATATTTTTTGTATTCAAGCATGTCCAAGGGTCAGCTTCCAGTGTTCTCTCCTGTCTATCTGATTAATCTGGGCATCTTGAGGCAATGTAGCAATTGCCTCATGTACACAGACAACCCTTTCCTCCTACCACTCAACACTACAACCTGTGAGAGATGCACTTATCTAGCCAAACTGGAGGTAAAGCTCTCTCCAACCAAGACTAAGCTTGACAGTCAAGAGGAGAAGGTAAACACTTGCACTACACCACACTCATCACATAGTCCCACTAAACCTACACCATCAAAATCCACAAATAGAAACACAAAAACATTCGCAGAGACTCTCAATAATAATCTGCTCAAGCAACAGAGACCTCCAAAGCAGAAATGCAAGCGACCTCCACCCCTCAACACAACCCAAATGACACATAGCCCACAGACTCAGTGTGCCACTCAACCACAGCTGATAATGCAAAACAATATACCCAACACACTAGTCATAGATGACTCTATAGTCAGGCACACTGATGTCCCACTCACCAGGCTAAACAAGGAGAAGGTTACTGTCAGCTGCCTGTCGGGTGCCAGGATCCACCACATAACCCACGCACTCAGGTCACTGCACAACAAGTACAAATATGACTCTGTCATTGTCCATGTTGGTGTGAATGACCTGAGACGTACCTCCCTGGACTACATGAAAAAAGACATGGAAGAGCTCTCCGATCTTGTAGCCCAGACAGGTATGACCCTAGACCCGAGTAGCATCCTGCCATCACCCAGAATGATACCGCAGTATAAGGACAACATGATTGACTTCAACAATTCGCTAAGCTTCTGGTGTCATTCTAAGGGGATCCAGTATCTGTCTGCCTGGGACGACATGGTCGACAGACCACGATGCTTTTCCAGAGATGGCCTGCACCCATCAGCCCTGGGATTCTGGATACTAGCTAAGGCTCTTGCCACCCCTATAGTGCCTTTTTTAGGCAAGGCTCAAATGACAAATTCACCACCATAACAGGAACAGGCAAGCAAAAACTAAGGGTAATGCTACTCTATGCTAGAAGTCTAAATCTCAAAATGCACTCCCTCGTGGCACTCCTTAAAACGGAGAACATTGATATCTGTGCAGTGACTGAGACCTGGTTCAAGGCTCCAGAGAGCACCTCTGCATTACCAGGCTATAACTCATACCATACTTTTCAGCCACCTAACCTAGACCGGAACACCAAAGGCGGAGGTGTGTCCATATTCATTAAAGATATCCACATTTCCAGGCTAGTTGCTCAAGCATAATACATCCAAGGTTATCCAAGTGCAACTAACTCTGGGCAAAACTGCAATCCAAATTGTAGCTTGCTACAGATCCCCCACCATGCCCCAGGATTCCCACTCCTCCTTTCTTGATACACTGGAAAAAGTTATGGTTCAACCAAGCACCCAAATAATGGTCAATTTCAACAATCCCACCATTAACTGGTAAAACTACTCATGTACCAACTCCTTCGCTCAACGCTTTCTGGGATTCATAAATTCCAGTGCCCTAGATCAACTTATCCACACCCCCACCAGGGGCAACAATATCCTAAACCTAGTCATTATCAACATGACTGACCAGTGTTCCACACCTGAAGTCAACTCCTCGTTGGTCAGATCCAACCATAAGCTAATCACCCTAGATATCCACATCCCGCCCCCACACCCCATTAAGGAAACCATGGTAAACATTTCTCCAAAGCCAACTTCATGCTTCTTAAGACAGAAGTGGTGAACTTCATGACACCCATGCAGATGGACAATACAGTTACGACTGCTGAACCCTACACAAATGCACTCGATAAGCACTTACATGAGTGCATGGATCGTGCTATCCCAAACAGAACCAAGATGCTATCCTCCAAAAACAGGAAGCCAATCTGGAGGTCCCCTGCCATAAACAAACTCTACAAAAGAAGGAAGAAACTGTTGCAAAAGAGAGTAAAATACCATGAGTGGAGGGGCTCCCTGGTCAGCCACAGTAAGAAGCTGAGATCCCTTATAAGATCCTCCAAAGCTAGCTATGAAAACAAAATTGCCACTGATTCTAGGGAGAACCACAAAGCATTCTATAGCTATGTCATGAATCTCAATGGCAACACCCAGATCTTCTCTGAGTTACAGCACAATGGCATGAAAATTACAGAACCAACTGATATTGCCAACATCCTGGCAGATAGGTTCAGTGCTAACTTTACCCCTCTCTCACCCCCTAAAGGGCCCATATCTATACAGGAAGAATACAGAGTCCCTGTAATCACAACTATGCAGGTAAAAGCTGCCCTTTCTAAAGCCAAAAACACAGCATCCGTGGGACCGGAGAACATCCCAGGCTGCATTTTACATGAACTTCAGAACGAACTGGCTCCCCACCTGAACACCATGTTCAGTCATAGCCTCACATCAGGCTTTGTGTCTAGTGAATGGCGCACAGCAACGGTTATCCCACTCCACAAAGGGGGAGCCACCACTGATCCCAGGAACTATCACCCTATTAGCCTGATGAGCCTGGTCTGTAAAGCCATGGAACGTATCATCATGGAATTCATAAACAAAGCATTGGTAACCTCCAACTCTGGACCCCAGCCAGTTCGGGTTTGTGAAAGGCAGATCATACCTCCTGAACCTGTTCGACTTCTTTGAGGCAGTCACCAAAGCCGTAGATGAGGCTAAGGTGGTTCACACAGCCTATCTTGACCTCGCCAAGGCTTTCAACACCATCCCCCATTGTGTAATTACAGCTAAACTCACTAAACTAGGTATAAATCCCTATGTCACAAGATGGGTTGCCAACTGGCTCACTGATAGGGTTGGAAGGCTGGCCTAATGGTTAAGGTGTTTGCCGTACAAACACACAAGATACAGGGTTTGAGTCTCACAAGGGATAATTGGCTAGGCTTAAAATGGCTATAGATAGATAGATATACACAACAAAGAGAAGTAGCAAATTTTTTTTAGAAAATGGTGAAAAAATATAACACACAGCTTGAGAGCAGGCCTGACATGTCTTGAAACTCTACATGACAACTGAGATCTGAAGGGAAGGGAGAGAGGCACTATGGGTAATCTTAGCTTGTGAGTCTTTGGCTGGTGCACGCTTGCTATATCAGCTGAGTCGGTTCCAAAGATGGAGCTGAAACCCAACTGTTATGAATGAATGTAGATTGACAACATCAAATACATTGTTTTTTGCAGAGGTGCAATCCCTTTTGCACCCCCATCCCCTTCTAATTAAACATACTAACTCCAAGATTGCACAATATCAGGAAAAGGGAATATTCCTCAAATCTGAGAATTGTGCTGTCCTACACACCTGTTAACCACCTGGTCAGTCGACCCAATGTATGAATAAACTGGCAGGACTGTAGGCTATGGGTGTTAAACTTCCTAAGACAGTGTTATGTCTCATGTCTCCAGTCAATATATATATATATATATATATATATATATATATATATATATATATATACATACTGCCTTTGGTCTAAATGATGTTTGTTCAACATCTGTTTGGTCA
The DNA here is from genome assembly GCF_019279795.1 of Protopterus annectens. Lineage (NCBI taxonomy): Eukaryota > Metazoa > Chordata > Ceratodontiformes > Protopteridae > Protopterus > Protopterus annectens. The sequence continues at coordinate 1,522,532,038 of NC_056743.1, read as the reverse complement.
ACCACGTTTGGTTGACTAAACAAGTGGTCAATAGGTGTATGAGAGACTGCACAATTTTCTGGGTTGAGGAATATGCCCTTTCCCCAATATGTGCAGGTACTATGATTACTCTGAGACATACTAACAAGCCACTAATGATGTTTTACTCCATGTGGCTCTTGCACTTCTCTGAATCACTTTGTATACCTGTAATGCTACTAGAATTTACTAGCAAAGCTGTAATAATGCAACACTGGTCATTTCTCTGAGTCACACTGATTTTTTTTGTACTATATTAATGTTTCTTCCAAGGAATGTGAATGCAAATTTCTAAGGTGTCCACTGGAAAAAAATCTCTTACTTTGCCAATGAGCAGAATATTGTAGGTTTACATTATATATATATATATATATATATATATATATATATATATAATATAATACATATATATATATATATATATATATATATATATGAAATATATATATATATATATATATATATATATATATATATATATATATATATATATATATATATATATATGTTGTATATAAGTTTTTTGGAAGCCCTTCAATGTATGAAGATGACCTTTGATGGTCTCGTATGAGCAACTCTCACCCAGTGTATGAATAAATGGTCAGGACTGTAGGCTGACATGCAGCATGGGACAAAAATGACCAAGAAAAGTGATGTCATGCAAAAAGAATAGCTAGCAAATGCTTTCAGTGTGTGCTAAATTTCAGTTCAATATAAAAGTTTAGTGTAGATGCTACCAGCTATTTTAAGTTATGCAGACACTAAAGTTAAAACGTGTATCACTGTAATGCTACCAGAGTTCACTAGCAAAGCTCTAATAGTGCTATACTGGTCATTTCTCTGACTCACACTGATTTTATTTATTTATTTATTTATTTTTTTACTATATTAATGTTTCTTGTTTCCTGGATGCCAGATGGTCTAATGTTTAAATACTTCCAACCATGTATTATAATTTCTTTGATAAATTCACAGACTTTGTTTATTAATAATCTGTTTAATAAGAAGTACCACATCATTATTAATGTTATTAATTTTATTTAAAGTGCATAAGGTTTAAATTATTAGGACATGTAGCAAGTAGGGCAGTACCAGCTCAAATATCACACTGTTAAGGATAGAAAAAAGAAAAAAACAGCAAGACAACCACGGCAGATGAGTCCACGTTATAAAATAAAGGAGTCTCTGAGCGTTTGAAACTGGTTAATGCTGACACTACTGTTTAAACCTGGATATAGACGTGCCTGTAATCTTAAAATCCATCTCGGTTCTAGCTGTTCTAAGAAGTTATTAGTATCACGTCCCCTTATGTCTTTATAAACTTTTTGTAAAACTCTAAAACTAAAAGTGTGTCCTGGTGACTCCATAACATATTTCTTTAATGCATTCTTCATGGTTTCATTTTTTTATTTCATACAAATGCTTACTAATTCTTTCTTTTAATTGCTGAACCGAGATGGATTTTAAGATTACAGGCACATCTATATCCAGGTTTAAACAGTAGTGTCAGCATTAAACCAGTTTTAAATGCTCGGAGACTCAAGAGTTTCAAAAAGCACTAATATATTTGTATAATTGGATAATTGAATGATTGTTCTCTTGTTGTCCTGCTGTTTTTTTTCTTTTTTCTTTCATGCTTATTCTGGTCTGGACATTTGGTTCCCATTGGTGGTTATTTCTGTAACTGTTAAGGATAGGGGAATGGATGTGAATTTGTTAAAATGTATACCAATGCACTTTGTTTTACAACTAAATAAACCACTCCCATACTTGATAACAGGTATATTAGTCGGAAAGTTTTGGAAGAAACTATCATTCTGTTTATTGCTGGTTTTGCTTGGATCACTTGTCTGTGTGCTTAATAAAGGATTTTTGACTGGAAACAGACTGTCTATCCTGCTTGGATTACTTCTGAATACCTAATAGAGTTGAATTCTATATAATATTAATAATATTTCAAAATAAGTTTTTATTTTTTGATTTAGGATGTTTTTAATTTTGCTGCTTCTGCTACCATTGTTTGATTTTTTTTCTGCTTTTTAATATATAGTGATTAACTAGACATATAGGAATTAAAAAACTTCCACACAGAGAAGTTTCTTACACTGTTTTGTTTTGGAGCCACTATACCTGTATAGTGGGTTGTTTGAGACTTAAAGGATGTCACGGAGATTACTTGTTTCTTGTTAGACACCAAAATTAAATACCTGAGACAAAGTGTGTGATAAAACTGTCTTTAACTTACATATTACATCAGGATATGCGTTTGCTCTCACAAGCAACTTTAGTTCACTAATGCTAGAAGTGTACTGAGTAGTCCAATTCTAGCATCCGTTTTTGAGAGATTGCAAACAGCAACATGCAAAAAATACTTGCGTAAAATCATTACAATGATATGTAAGTAAACAATTTCCTGTGACTGTTAATATTTCAGTTTACGTGAAAAAGCAAGGCGTTAGGCTAGATTTAGTTTAAAAAAAAATAATAATGTTTATTAACAGAAATACCTGTGCAAGGCATCTCCAGATCAGAAAATCCTAAGATTTTCTAAGAAAAACTATTAATATGTAGCTTTTATAAAGTGAAAAGTACATTCTGAAGCATACTTCGAGGGCATTCATTCTGTTTAGCTCATGCAACTGTCATAATGACTCATTTTTTAATTATGAAAAATGTAAACTGCAACTAAAAAAGTCCCGGGCTGTTTGATATACAACATACTTTTCTAGTATTTTAAATTGTTTTGTCATTGGTAATGGGCTAAGATATATTCAAGCACGGAAAACAATTCCTTCACAACATCTATGTTTACAGAAAAGATTTGATTCGCAGTCTGCCCACATAGTCATCAAGCGTTTATATAAACCAAGAACATTTCTTAATCTCTCAGGAAAAGCATGAAACTGCATTCAGGCATTTTGTATAAAATGATGGACTATTTAACATTTATCAAATTTAACAAAGGTCTCTCAAAAATACCAACCAGTCAGGAAAATTAGTTTGTAGAAAACCCAAAGCTATGCAATTTTTTGGTCTGCTTTATGACTCAGTTGCATGTCACAAAACACATTCAATACTACAGCTCTTATGTTATACAGAGTACAATACATAGACCAAAACATTTTTAGAAAGTATATTAGGTTAAGGTCCAACACAGCAGATTTTGTTATAACTTAGTGGTCAAAACGTGCACCTCAGATTTAAGACAATTACTCAGACTTGCATGCCTAAGCATCTTCCAAAACTTGCCAGCTTTTCATTTAGGTTCTTAAAATTAAATGGGCATAATACTGATAGCATCAGCATGTAATAACACTCAGCCCCAACCATTATCTCACTTTAAAAAGTGCTGCATAATACTGATAGCATCAGCATGTAATAACACTCAGCCCCATTATCTCACTTTAAAATGTGCTGCATAATACTGATAGCATCAGCATGTAATAACACTCAGCCCCATTATCTCACTTTAAAAAATGCTGCATAATACTGATAGCATCAACATGTAATAATACTCAGCCCCAGTATCTCACTTAAAAAAATGCTGCATAATACTGATAGCATCCGCATGTAATAATACTCAGCCCCATTATCTCACTTTAAAAAGTGCTGCATAATACTGATAGCATCAGCATGTAATAATACTCAGCCCCATTATCTCACTTTAAAAAATGCTGCATAATACTGATAGCATCAGCATGTAATAATACTCAGCCCCATTATCTCACTTTAAAAAATGCTGCATAATACTGATAGCATCAGCATGTAATAATACTCAGCCCCAGTATCTCACTTAAAAAAATGCTGCATAATACTGATAGCATCAGCATGTAATAATACTCAGCCCCATTATCTCACTTTAAAAAATGCTGCATAATATTGATAGCATCAGCATGTAATAATACTCAGCCCCAGTATCTCACTTTAAAAAATGCTGCATAATACTGATAGCATCAGCATGTAATAATACTCAGCCCCATTATCTCACTTTAAAAAATGCTGCATAATACTGATAGCATCAGCATGTAATAATACTCATCCCCATTATCTCACTTTAAAAAATGCTGCATAATACTGATAGCATCAGCATGTCATAATACTCAGCCCCATTATCTCACTTTAAAAAATGCTGCATAATACTGATAGCATCAGCATGTCATAATACTCAGCCCCATTATCTCACTTTAAAAAATGCTGCATAATACCGATAGCATCAGCATGTAATAATACTCAGCCCCATTATCTCACTTTAAAAAATGCTGCATAATACTGATAGCATCAGCATGTAATAATACTCAGCCCCATTATCTCACTTTAAAAAATGCTGCATAATACTGATTGCATCAGCATGTAATAATACTCAGCCCCAGTATCTCACTTTAAAAAATGCTGCATAATACTGATAGCATCAGCATGTCATAATACTCAGCCCCATTATCTCACTTTAAAAAATGCTGCATAATACTGATAGCATCAGCATGTCATAATACTCAGCCCCATTATCTCACTTTAAAAAATGCTGCATAATACTGGTAGCATCAGCATGTAATAATTCTCAGCCCCATTATCTCACTTTAAAAAATGCTGCATAATACTGATAGCATCAGCATGTAATAATACTCAGCCCCATTATCTCACTTTAAAAAGTGCTGCATAATACTGATAGCATCAGCATGTAATAATACTCAGCCCCATTATCTCACTTTAAAAAGTGCTTAGTTTGGTTTTTGTCACCCACACAGGTATTTAACCTTTGCATATGTCATAAGGGTACAGCAATACTAAAGAATTAATGCCTGATATGTCCTATTTTTTGCTAAACATCAGTATGACATACTTGCCAAGTAAAACCACTTACAACTTTTTGTTATTTATTTTTTTTTTTGGTCATAACATATAGCAATTTATTAAGACAATGTTCTTGAAAAATATTTTCTGTTATTTTTTTTTTTTTATGCAAACTGCATTACATAAATCCCTGTAGGAAAACAGTGAAATATTGGAACACAAGCTGTATACATGCTGCCTAACTAATTTGCTTATTTGTTTATATGCCACGGGGAATCAGAAGCCATCAGAAAACTTTCAGCGGTCGTCTCTGAAATGCACTATTTCCTAACCAAACTGTAGTGCGTTAAAATTTAGTCTGTAGCTGTCATGGTTACCTGACATGATAAAAGGTAGTATGACACCCTGCTGATCTACAAAAAGAAGTGACAGGTAAATGAAACATTTGACTTATGCCTCAGATAATTAACCATAATTTGCCTCACAGATAAGGAAAGGTTATGAGTAGGATTAAATGAGATTTACATTTTTTCCCCCCAGAATATGACTGTATCACCTAGAAAATTCAATTTTACAGCTTTATCACTTAGAATGCAGTGTCATAGTCTAAACTTTTCATGTTTTATTACTGCCCTTGCAAAGATGTTTTCTTAATGTCAAGATAACCCTTCATTTTGGTTTCATCAGAGTGCAGATTGATATATACGCAGTTTTCATTTTCAAGCTTATGACCTACTAGCCTTCATGAAGCTTGAATGACATAACCCTAGACTAATATGGTCTTCTTTTTGTATGTATACCTAGATTATTTTTAAAGGAAGTTAGCAAACAATTTATTTTGATTATAAGGCAGATATAACCATTATCAAACAACTTCCATTGCATGGGTGCCGAAACCACAGAGCCAGGGGAAGGGGGAGCCCCCCACTTTTACAACTGCAAGACCTGTCGTAAAAAATGAATGAAGTGGAGGTTTCATGCTAATGTGGATTCATGCACGGAAGTTAAACTAACTAATCTAGCTGTTCTTGCTCTCTTATTGCTCTGTGTAAAATGCCCGAGTTAGGTATACCTGGTGGTTAGTGTTACTCAGGCTCAAACAAGAGCCTGAATTCTCTACCCATACCACCACTTGCGATTCAGAGCATTGACTCCATAGCCTTAAACTGTCCAGATTTTCACAGAATGTTTGGCTCATACTTTTGGTCTGTTCCTCTTATAATTTGTGGTTTTCTGGCAAATCAGTAAGAACTGAATTCATTAAATAATTATAGCCCTTTAAATTTCACTCTTCCTATATTTCAGGAAACACATGGTAACACAAAACACTTTATTTTAGCAACTTTCTAAGATTATACAAGCAATATTTAAAATGCATCCCTGGTTTTGGGCCTTTGCTGCCCCCCCCAATAAATTTTGGCTTTTTTTAAATTTCTTGTGCTGCCAAGTTGAGAGATTTAGTTGAATGTCAAGTGAATTTTACAAGGAGCTGAGAGCTTCAGGGAAAGAGAAGTTTAGTGCTACTGATGCAAAGGTGCTGCATTGTTAATAGCACAACAGGTATTATACTTGCTTTTGATGCAGAAGGCTAGGGGTTCTACTCCCACAGTATACAGATGGATCGCTGATACTGTACTGTATTGTATTTTAAAGGGAGTGGATGCTGGATTCCTATGAATGTCCTCTTTTGGAGGAGTTACCTAGTAACTATATTTCTGTTATCAGTTTGCCATCCATTCTCCATTGCAAAATTACTAGCTTATCATTTTTTTTAATGTAGCATAGGCAATTTATACTTCAAGGGTAACAGGCACTTTATTTGTAGATGAAACAATGAAATATGAAGTTGTTTGGTAGCAGCAACCTCTTCATTAGTTACAGATCCCTTTAATTTGAAATTATTTAGATGACATACTTCTGCAGAGATTTTGCATATTTACTGATATTGGTGGATTGTAATGACAGAAGTTTGAGTGGCCTTTTATGGTTGAAATTTTCTGAAATGGGTAGTTTTGTCATTATTGGTTTATACATTTTGTTTCATTGCTTACTAGAAGACTTTTCCAAACTACAAATATAAACACCTTCTAACAAGTGCTGCTGTATTATACAAGGAATATAATTTAATACAATCAGGTTAATACATTCAGGAAGGTGAATCAAAGAATGCATACATGTATGCTTTCTCACAAGATGCAGGAGATCCAAATAGAGAAAGAGACCAATCACCAAAGGAGTCCCCCAGGGTTCGGTGCTGAGACGTTTTCTGTTTGGCATATACATCTCAAAAGTAGAAGGAAATACCAAAGGGCTTTGACCGGCTAAGTTTGAAATGACTGCAAGCCAGGAGTAGTTACTGAATCCCCAAATGACTTAGCCATCATGCAGGAAGGTTTGTCCCAAACAATAACTGGTGCCAGAATCAAGAATCGAAACTAAACTCCAAGAAATACATTATCGTATCCTTTGGGAAGTCATCTACTCCAGGGAACTGCCAAATTGACAATGCCCCCTGAGAACTGACCCAGTTGTTTGGCATTTGGGAACTTGTATGTACAGTGACTTAACTTTTGACAAACATGTGCCCAGAGTCATAAAAAAGTCTTTCTATATTGCGCAGCTTATAAACAAATTGATTTTGACTAGCTCTAGAGATGTTATTGCGTAGTTTAGTTTTGTAGGTACAAATGCTGTTGTGAATGATAAAAAAAACACCAAAACACTCTCTTAATTGAAACCATAACCTCCTTCTACTTCCTCGTTATCTGTCTGGATGTAATTTTCAAACTCTCACTGGAAAAAAAAACAGATCTAAAATCAGTCACCTGTGAGCAGGCTTCCATTAATTGCTTCCAGCAAAATATTACTTTTAGCCAATCAATTTCCAATAAAATCTGACATTTCATCACTAACGCTCCAAGGTCTGAACACCACTGTCACATGACTGAAAAAGACAAATTGTCTTCAAGTTAAACAGAAAGCCCACTTTATACTAGAACTGTTTCTTTTTAAGTTTCTGCATGCAGCCACCTTCACACTCCCACACTGCCATACACACCACCCCCATCCATTTATAATCTCAATATATATACACACACACACACACACACACACACACACACACACACACACACACACACACACACACACACATATACATACAAATACAGATACAATATATTTGTTTCGCTGAATGTTTTCTGTCAGTTGTGATTCAGTCATATGTGTTTTCAGTCAGTTGTGTTCAGTAATTTGTGATTAATTCAAATGAGCATTTGATCAAATGAAATAGATCCATATATACAATATATTTGTTTCGCTGAATGTTTTCTGTCAATTGTGATTCAGTCATATGAGTTTTCAGTTAGCTGTGTTCAGTAATTTGTGATTAATTCAAATGAGCATTTGATCAAATGAAATATATATATATATATATATATATATATATATATATATATATATATATATATATATATATGAGTGTATGTAATTTGATCTAAAATCAGAATATCTAAACACAACTGATCTAAGCACAACTTATCTAAACCCATTTCATTTTGTCAGCATAACTCAAAAGAACATTAAGAAAACAAACAAGGGTACAACACCCCCCCCCCTGCATCACCATACCCCCATAACTTATAATAACAACTCCACAGTCCCACCACAGTGGAAGAAATGGAAAAAAATGGAAGTATGCCCTCAGCTCATGCAATCCAACATACTCTGATAAAGCAAACTGTAATATTATTGTTAAATCTATAAGAAAACTATACAATTCATCAAAAATCATAAACTATCTTTATTATCATAGTTATAATGTGTAAAATACACTGAAAAATATTATTAGATAAAATGTGATTAAATCTCCTTTTTAGACCACTTGTGATGAGATAAAATGATAGTTAGATTACCTGAATGAAACCTGTCCCCGGGATTCAGCAAGCTCTGCATGGCAGGCAGGAATAGTGCAAGAGCTGCTGGAGGCAATATGGCCACCGAGAAATCCAGGAACAAGCTCCCAGGACGTGCACGAGCGCTCATGCACTATTCCTGCATGGACACAGCTCCTGTATGCTAATTACCCCATTTGCAGGTGAAAACCACGCAAATGAGGTGAATTAGCGATTCAGGAAGTTGACAGAAATCCGTGCAGGATTAGTGTAACCTGCAGAAATGTACTCAGTTAGTAACCGAGTACATTTCTGCAAACTACAAAAACGGAACCATGACAGCTCCAAATAAAGGGTTTATATAATATGGAAGGAATGCCAATGGCCAAATATATGGCCATTGGCATGGAAAACCATTTCAAAATAACAAAAAATAAAAAGAAGTTATGTACTCACCATAATGTTCCATCTGAGTAGTTTCACTTCATTTTTATGCAACCTGTGTGTATTTGGATCCATATCAGATCTGAGCTGGCAACTTTACAAGCATCTGCTCCAAGCTCCTCCCCCTTATCCATAACCCATCACCATCTCCTGCCTTCCCTCAGATCGAGTTTGCCGCAACTCAAACCAATCTGGAAATCAACTTAGAATAAACCACACATGAATATCTCATGAGAAGGTTCGGGGTAAGGAGGGTGGGAAGGTTGCAGAAAAATGAAGTATAACTACTCAGATGGAACATTATGGTGAGTACATAACTTCTTTATCTGAAGTAGTTAACTTAATTTTATCTGCAACCTGTGGGACAGAGTCCCCAGCTACTCAAATTCCTTGGAGGCCCTCATGGAAGGATATTCCTGAGCACCACAGAGCCAAAGGATGCTCTCCCTCTGGAGATCAAATCCAACTTATAATGAGAAATGAAGGTATGTGACTTTGCCCAAGTTGCTGCCGCACAAATGTCATCCAATGAGACCCTAAACCAAAAAGCAGTAGATGTTACCATAGATCTGGTAGAATGAGGTTTAACAGGACCAGGTGGAGACAAACTTCTGTCTTTGTAAATTTGCAGAATACATAGTGTAATCCATCTAGCTAAGGAAACCTTGGAGATGGCTTTACCCAAAAAGGGCTTAGAAAAAGACACAAATAACTGGTCAGACTTACAGAAGGGCTTTGTTCTGTGTAAATAAAAATGAAGTTGTCTATGAACATCTAGCAAATGCAGTTTATATTCACCCTTGTTCTGAAAATTTGGAAAGTAAACAGGCAGGTTAATTGTTTGATTAATGCTTGATTCAGAAGCCACTTTTGGTAAGAAAGAAGGGTTTATACGGAGAGAAACCCTGTCCTATGGAAGATCAAGTAAGGGGCACGGCAGACAAGGCCTGAAGCTCAGAAACCCTCCTAGCCAATGTAATGGCCACTAGGAATGCTGTCTTCCAGGATAAGAACTTCAAATCTACTGATGCTGCAGGTTCAAATGGGGGAGTAACTAAAGCCTGGAGAACCAAGGTAAGGTCCCAAGGAGAAACAGAGTCCTTAATTGGAGGACGCAAAAGAAAGGTGCCTTTAAGAAAAGTCTTACACATTCTAAAAGAGGCCAGGGCATTCCTGTTTTCGCCAACATGGAAATTCGAAATAGCTGCCAGTTGCACTTTCACAGTGGAAGAACTAGCCCCTTGTTGAAAAATGCTGGCTAAGAAATCCAGCACTGCAGAGACAGGGGCTGTAAAAGGATCCAGGTTTCTCTGAGCATCCCGAATAGAGAATCGTTTCCATTTACTCTGGTAAATCTTCCTGGTGGTAGCCTTATGAGCCACCACCAGAATAGTTTTCACTGAAGACAAAAGACTGGGAGTCCTGGCAATCAAGGGAACTGGAGCAACCAAGCTGTCAGCTTGAGGCTGTCCAGGTTGGGCAGACAGCTGCCCGAGGGATGAGAAATGAGATCCAGGCAGGGATCCAAAATCCAAGGAGGAGCTAGAACATGAGACCAAAGGATGGGGAACCACACTTGATGAGGCCAGAATGGGGCAATGAGGATCACCTTGCACCCCAGTCAGCAAGCTTTCTGAAGAAACTTCAGAATGAGTGGTAACGGGGGATAAGCATACAACCCAGGAGGCCAAGCATGGACTAGAGCATCTCTGTGGGGAATCCCCTGATGAGGGAATCAGAGTGAAGAACTCGTTGAACTTCATGTTGGAAGGAGATGCGAAGAGATCGCAGCAAGGCTGTCCCCACGCAAAGAAGATTTCCTCCACTGTCGACTGTTTCAGAGACCACTCGTATGGCATTAGAATAGCCTGACTCAATCTGTCCGCTAAAATGTTGGAGCATCCAGGGATGTGCGTTGCAATCAGAAACCGACTGGTGAAGATCGCCCACTCCCACACTCTCATGGCCTCATGACACAGAGGGTAAGATCTGGTTCCTCCCTGTTAGTTGATGTACCAGACAACCAACATGTTGTCTGACTGAACTGCAATAGTCCCTGGATGAAAAATAGTGTGGAAGGCTTGCAATGCTAAAAGCACTGCTCTCATCTCCAAAACACTGATGTGCAATCTGGTCTCAATCTGGGACCATGTGCCTTGGACTGTCCTCCCCAGATAATACCCCCCACCCAAGCTGGGAGGCATCCATGGTCACTGTGGCTTGGGCTGTAGGTGAAACAAATGGGCGTCCCACTGCGATCTCCGGGGATTGGACCCACCAGAGGAGTGATACCCTGTAGGCTTTGCTGATTTGAATTGAGTATTCTATGGGGAGATCTAGCCAAGACCACTGTATGGCTAGTGTCCATTGAAGAACATGCATGCGAAAATGTGCACAGGGGAGGATAGAGATTGCTGCAGCCGTAGAGCTCAGGGCTCTGAGAACATCACCCACCTTCGGTAAACTTGGGCCAAGAATTATTGATACATGAGCCCGTAGACTCTGGACCCTGTCTGGAATTAGAAAGACTTTCAGTCAAAGGGTGTCCAGCCGTGCCCAGATAAAGTCCAAGATCTGTACTGGGTCCAAGAGGGACTAGGAAACATTGATAGTAATCCCTAGCAGGTCTGCAAGATGAAGGAAGGAGTCTCTGGCTTGGCAAAGAAGATGCTTGGTGGAAGCAGCGAGGAGCCAATCATCTAGGTAAGGGAATACCTAAATCCCTTGAAGCCTCAGGTGAGCTGCTATGACTGCCATTACCTTGGTAAACACCCTGGGGGCTGTAGTGAGATTGAAGAGTAGGGCTCTGAACTGGAAATGACTGGCTCCCAGCCAGAAGCGAAGGAATCTCCTGGAGCTTCTGTGAATCTTGATATAGTAGTAAGCATCCTGGAGGTCTATCGAGCACATTCAGTCGCATTCTTGACGATAAGGTAGAACGGACTGCAGGGTGACCATATGGAATTTCTATTTGGCAACAACCAGGTTTAAGGTTGACAGGTCCAAAATAGGTCTGAGGTCCCCCATCTTTTTTGGCACTAAAAAGAACCTGGAGTAAACGACTGACATGGGCTGATCAAAGGGGACCGGTTCGATGGCTCATTTTTGAAGCAGTTTGGAAACCTCTAGCACTGCCATCTCCCTTTGAGTGGGTGGGACATCTGGGAGGCACTTTGGTTGGATTGGAGGGGCAACAAACGGGATGGTGTAACCTCTGGATATTATTTGAAGCACCCAATGATCTGCAGTTATGGACTCGCATGCCGTTGGCTGCAATGATAATGTTCCCCCGACTGCCTCCAGAGTAGGACAGTCAGGCAACCCCTCAGGGTTGCTGCACGGGCCTGTCCAAGAAGGGCTCCATAGACCCAAAGTTCCTTGGACCCCCTCTGCCTCTAGGGAACGAGTTGTCCTGAGAGTCCTGGGAAAACTGTGATTTCTGGAACCACATCTTCTTTTGCTCTCTCTGATTCCCAGAAAAGGATCTTTGAGGACTAGAGAAGCGGATTCCGATGGGAGACAAGGTCTTCCCGTCTTTTTCACTCTAGACAAGGGTGTCACGTACAGTCTTCCCAAAAAGAGAAGAACCATCGAATGGAGCATTCATAAAAGACACCTTGATGGGGTCCACAAACTGCCACAGTCTGAGCCAAGCGTGTCGCCTCATAGCTACGCCGGTCCCAGCTGCCCTACCTGCTCCTTCCGTAGCATGGGAAAGGAGGTGCATGGACATGTTTGATACAGACTTCAGAGTCAACATTTTCACAGAGAACAGACACTTGTCCTCCTGTGACAGACTCTGGGAGCGACTCAGCTAACTCCGTGACTAAGTCTCACTGCAGTCGTATAACGTGTGCCAAGTAGTTCAGCACTCGGATGGAAAACGTCGCTAAAGAATATACTCACTTCCCAAATCGATCCACTGTCCTGGACCCCTTGTCCAGAGGGTGGATCGAGGAACTTTCCTGAGCCAGTTCCCTCTTGGTGGCTGCTGCAACCACCATAGCATCCACAGGGGATCCCTTATACCATGCCTGTCTGTCCAAGGGTGGAGAAAGAATCTTGTCCAGGCATTTAGGAATCGGCTCTATGGTGTCAGGCTCCTTCCATGCCCACGTGGTGATAAGATCCACAAAGGGATCCACCGGCGGGGACACCCAGGACATAGATGGGCCCATGCCAAAAGCCTCCAGGAACACCGATTCATCCATAGAAGGTTTTGGGGCTGACCAACCTCCCCTCTGGTGGAGGATCTCCAAGATGTCTCCAAAGGAGACATCCTCAGGAGGTGACCTGGGGGAACCTTCTCCTTCATCTAAATCAGTGTCTTCTGTAAGGGATTCAGGGGAGTCCAGGTGCCTCCTTTTGCATGTGTGCTTATGAGGACCCTCTTCAGTGGGACTCTGAAGAGGGCTCGTGACCATGGGGTGGGTTCCTCCAGGAGGAACCACCTGGAGCTCCTCTAGCATGGGTTGTCCCTAAGACAAGTTGAAGAGAGTTGTAACTGAATCCGAGGGAGTCTGGGCAAATCCAAGGAAATAGGCTGGGGTCTTGATCCTTGGGAGAGAACCCTCTCTACCACATCAAACGCCGATGGAGAGTGCACCTCCTTAGCACCCAAAAATGAGGGAACTCTCCCCAGGTCCCCTGTGAATATTGGGACCGAGGCTAGGGTAGACGGAGCTCCTAAGGAACGGCTCAGATCCGATAAAGTTGGAGCTGAAAACACCTCCATCCCCTCGGGTCTGACTCCCCGTTCTCGGCCTCAAGACCTGCTTGGATCCAAACTGGTTGGATCCAAGGAACTCAAGGTAATCGCTGGAGTCGAGGTTGGAGGAACCATCGGCTCCGAATCCCCAGCTACAAAGATCCTTGGATCCATAAACCCCGAAACCGCAGGCCAGATTGAGGGAGGAGAAATCGGATGAAAGAAGGGCATGGAGGTCCCCCCCTCCAGAGGGAGAAGGGCCTGGTAAGAATCCCATCTGGATTTGGGTCTGAATAAATCTCCTCATCATCTTGTCCATATCCATTTCAGAGAGACTCCGAGTTGAACGCGAGGAAGCGACCGACTCAGATCTGGCTGGTCGCTGGGAGGATCTGGAGGAAGGCTTTGGCACCGAAGGCTCTGCCTGCTCCGGGGAGAATCTGGGGGAGTGGAGCCAAGGAGACACAGGTCTCGATACTTTGGAAGGCAGACTAGGGAAGGACTCCCGATTTGGAGATCGTTTACTGGGCCTATCCACTTTCTTCACTCTGTCTCTCCTGTCAGTATCTTTATGTCTTTTGTCGCTCCCTTTCACATCCCCTTCAGAAGGTCTAGCGGGAGGGTGAGTCCTGGGGGGGGGTTGGGCAGGAGTTGCAGAGCTGAGGCCGAGGCTGAGGTGTCCAAAGTGGAAGCTGGGAGCAGTCCTTTAGCCACCAGTTTGGCCTTCCTATCCTTCAGGGCCCTCGGACTGAATCCAGCACACACACTGCACTGGGCGGATAAATGGGTATCCCCAGGCAAACAACACACAGAGTGTGACCATCCTCTGGTGAAAGCTTATGGCCACACTGTGCATTTTTTTAAAAGTAGGTTTTGGCTGTTCCGACATTTTCATACAAAAGCAGCTACACCTAACAAATCCCAACACACTATTGACCATGCACACACTATAGGGAAGGGCCTACACAATAACTACCTCACAAACTAAAACTTTTTTTTTTGTAACCAACGAACAAGTGTTTAGGGGAGGAAAGGGACCTAATGAGAAAAACACACAAGAAAAAAATATCCCAAAAGCACTTACAAAAAACCCTAAGGCTCAGAGCTACAGAGACCATGGTGCTGAAGCACGAAGTGGCAAATGAGATCTGGGGGAAGGCAGGAGATGGTGATGGGGTATGGGTAAGTGGGAGGAGCTTGGTGCTTGGAGCAGATGCTTGTAAAGTTGCTGGCTCGGATCCAATCTGGATTTGAATACCCACAGGTTGCAGATAAAATGAAGTTAACTACTTCAGATCTTTTATTTTTTTTGGCCGATTTCGTCCGTTTAAGCATATGGCAGTGGTACACAAACAGGATCGGCCCAAAATTAAAAATAAAACCTTGAAAAAAGCTTTTTATGCGAAATCACACTTTTGCCATTATAGTCAATGGCAGGCAGTATACAACAAGGCCAGTGAATAGTGGTTGCTAAGGGGGAGGACTCAGTGTCAGACTTGTAACTAGGCATTAGCAGGCAATTCTATGCAAATGAGGGAATGATACTGAATAACAGATTCCACCTCATGGCTAGCCTGCACCCAACCATGTAGGAACAGGAAAACCATGGTGCAAGCGTAAGAGTTAGCTGACATCATAGAGGGGTGTGTCAGGCATACTGTAAGCTTATTGGAGCTCTGTGGCTCGGGTTTGCCCTTAGCTTAGCAGAGCTAAGGAAGGGGGGTATCTGAAGCTGCCTAGCACTCTTAACATTGCCTAAATGGGTGTGCGCACCGCACACCAGGTTTTAAACAAAAACATAAATAAATAAATAAACCAGGAAATAGCAGCTCCATTCGCATCTGAGCACTGGGTTTGTGTGACGCGCCTCTGGGCTTAAACAGGAAGGCAATGGGAAAGGAAAACAGCAGTAGGAAGGTAATGAAGGATAAGTGGCATAGCTGGCAGGTGAAATGTATCAGAATCAGCCAATTACACAGGCAGCAGCCTAGCCTGCACACTACTATAAACTATGCAAACACCTTTCACTCTGGCTTTTCCTACAAAGTCTACACCACTGGTGTACACAAATGGGGAAATTTTACCTAACAAAAGCAACAAAATGATAGGAGCTGCATTTGCTCTCATAAATCAACATGTGGAAGAGGCTGAGGGTGGTGAGGATGAGAATGCTGATGACCAACCCACAGTGAGGAGAAGTAGAAGACTGTGCAGACCCAGGATAACCTACCAGGGGCTACATGAGCTGGAGATAGTGGAGCACTATAGGGTGGACAGAGACCTCCTACAGCAAATTGTTGAGCTGTGCCGGCCACGCCTCACACACACAACCAACAGAGGGGAATCCATCCCAGTGGATACCAAGGTATGTGTAGACTTAAGAATACTAGCCACAGGTATCTTCCAAAGAACAGCTGGGGATATCATGGGGATCTCACAGGCATTAGCATGCAGGGTACTCCACCATTTCCTGGATGCCATGTCAGCACATGCTGGTGAACACGTATATTTCCTCAACACCCATGAGGCATTGACCAGAAATATGTGTCTCTTCCACCAAATAGCAGAATACCCTGAGGTAGTGGGTGCTATGCACTGCACGCACATATACATCAAAGCACCACCCGGTGAGTGGGATACAGTCTACATAAACCGCAAGGACTTCCCCTTCATCAACTGCCAGGTCATGTGCGATGCCCAGGGCATTATAATGAAGGTGTGTGCTGGCAGCCCTGGAAGCTATCACAACTCCCACATCTGGCATATGATGCAGCTGTACCAGAGATTTGCCAATGGGGACATCCCATATGGCCACCTAGTGGGGGATGCTAGTTATGCACTGGAGCCATGGCTGATGACACCCATCAGAAATGCACACACACCCGAACAAGAACTCCATAATGAGGCACACGCACAGACCAGAATCATAACAGAGTATGTGTTTGGGATGTTCGTCACAGTTCCAGTGCCTGGAGATATTTGGTAGATCCTTGCAGTACTCACCAGCTACATGTACCCATATTGTCATTGTATGTGCCATGGTACACAATATGATCCTGTGGAGACAGCTGCAGCAGGAATAGCATGGGGCAGGGCCACACAGCCCCCCCCCCACCATTGCCAAGGCCTGCACAGGCACAGAGTGACTCAGAGGAGGAACAACCTTATCCTGCCCCAGTAGGCAGAAGGAGGTGTGCCCAGTATGCCCAGGCCTTGGCAAAGAGGCAACGCATAACACATACACTGACATGGTAGGAACCCAGGGAATGACACCTCACTCCAACTCACACATACAGTAAAAGGGATGCCAAATATGACACAACCTGTACTTAACCATTTATAGGAAGTGTACTATGTGCATCCAACATAGTCAGCCCACCATCCTCAATACTGGCACAGCCACAAAGTAAGTCACGCTCACTATCAATTGCTGAAAGTTGCAGTATGTTATGCTACCTTTAGCCATGGTATGGATGTGAGCATGTTAGGGAATCGGGTGGCTGAATGGGATGCCAGCAGATAGTAGACACCTATATCCTTAAATACTGGTGTCAACATAGTAGGCAGTACTAGACAAGGTGACAAAACCCACTGCAAGACATGTGGTGGGCCAAATGTGTGTCCATAGGACACACACATGAATGTCAGAGAGGCTCACATACCCAACAACAGTCTCAGCCAGCAGGACAGGTGTAGACAAACACAAAGAAAGGCTGTGCTAAGGCCTCTGATTGATGGCTATGGAGAACAGCCCCCCTCCAGACCTACACAGACAGACTACAACAGGTCAGGCAGTGGGATGTTAGTTCTGAAGGGTAAGAAGTCTGAAACTGAAATGTAGGTCAATAAAACCTAAGAACTGTAGTACACTGATATGCCTCTAGTCTGCATGATAGGTCAGAATACAGAATGAAATGGAGTACCTGAAATACCAGTACAGTTATTGCAAATGTTTACAGTTGTCAGGTGTACCCCCCCCCCCCCACAATCCTATGTAGAAATGTAGTAACATGTATGTGTAGGTATAATAACAGTGGAGCACAGATTACCTGAGCTGGCCAAAGTAGCAGGATAGATTGTAGCACATGTACAGTATGCAGGGCTCTGTGTGTTAGGTTGTTCTGTGTTGTATATTGCGTGAAAGTGGTCAGCATGTAGGCATGGAGGGTGTGTCCCGGTGGCCAATGGCCAGTACTGTTGATGACAGAGACAAGTTCTCACAACTGCAGTGCCAAACACAATGCATCCCAGTAAGACACAATCCATCAGTAATCCATATTAATTGTTTGGATGTAATATCTGTCACCATCTGAAAACTGGACATGGCATGAATGTGGGCCCAGACATACAAACAGTACACAGGGGAAGTACCCTAGACAGAGAGTGTATAAAATGTCACTGTCAAATGGACACACCTTTGGAATTGTACATACAGGTTAGCAGCACATTAGTTGGCTGTGTAGTATGGAATACTGATGTAGTCTGGCCAAACACTGGCAGACCACAAAAGGCACAGGTATGAAGTACTGAGAAACTGCTGATGTCCCTGTACAAGCCAGAATAAGTGGAATGCCCCACTTATACCTGTGAGTCAGCTGCAAGTAGATTCCATAGCACACATGCACCCAGCTCACCCCACCATCAGCTATCCCTGCTGTTGGGAATGAGTGCAATATGACCCCCATCTCTGTATGGGAATAGCCACAGAATGCAGCATGCTGAAGAAGTATCCCATGCAGATGTGTCCCTAGCTGTAAGCAGCACCCTGCCAGCATCCACACCAATGGATCAATAAGGACAGAAACTATTGACATTAACACCTTGCACACCTACCCTGTTAACTTAGGGGAATATAGTGGCTTGCAGCCTGGGACTGTAGGAGTGACACAATGCACCGGCCTGCTACAGATGTCCTGCATCACTACCAAATGCCCTACAGTCCTCTGTCAAAGGCCTGTATCTCACTTGTACTGCCAATGTATGTTATCTCATGGACTCCCAAATAACAACATAACACAGTCCACAGAACACAAATGCAAGGCCATGTTGACAAATCCCAGTAGCATGTCCACCATGTCCTACTGCATGAACTGTGGACCAACCCCTAAATACTGCTGGGATGAAGTGATAACTACAGGGATACTTATCAGATAACTTTACATAATGTTTGGAAGAAGATAGAATAACGGGGGGGGGGGGTAGAATCAAGGATGCCATGAAGTGTGTAAAGTCTGAAACTCAGATATGTGCACATACTATCACTGCCTGCAAACACAGGAATGGGTGGGTACAAACCTGTTAGTAAACCACAATGTGAAGGGGTAATGACCAGAAATATAAGCCCTGCCTCTGGGTAACCTGTGTGAATCTATACAGCTGTGAGGTATGGCCGCAGCAGGATATGGCCATACTGTCACATCGATGGGTGTACAAGCATGGGATCCTCAACCACCACAGTACCAAGGTGATGAACCATTTACATAGACCCATCAGCAAGTGTCTGCAGATCCCCCTCCAGAATGGCATGATTGTGCAAGAATATGTAGGCTGCAGACCACAATACTGGACACAGCTTCATTCATCTTTTGTTCCCCAGGAAATTACTGCAAGCAAATATGTATACCTGTCAGCAGTTGATGACATAAAACATTACAGTGTAAAACAGTACATATGTCTGAATATCTCTGCTAACACCAAAACCATGTAGCAGAAGCAGCACAGACACAACTAGTTACAGTATCCCACTATCCTTCGCCCATTGTGACCCCATATTGTCAACCAATCTACAGATATCTTGGAAACAGGTTTTTAGCTGTAGGTGTAAAACACAAAAGCCTGCACTGGAGTACAACTGACCTGGAATGGATTCATACATTTAACACAGAAGGTCATACTGGGCATGCCCCCACACTTAGAGAAATGAAGCACCTGTCTGACAACAAAATATTGAAAGGTCATACTGGGCATGCTCCCACACTTACAGAAATGAAGCCCATGTCTGGCAAAAACAGTGGACTATAGATATCTGTCAGTCGCAGATGTTTGTGCACACACTCCAGATTGCACACCAGTCATGTGTTGCACACACATTGGATAGAAATACACACATATATCCAAGGACAACACACTATAATAGGCCAAACTTACACATACATAGATTTGTGGCAAAGACTGACAGACAGTGACAAAGAGCTTTCCATCATGAGGCCTGTCCCACCCACCACACATCCAATACCACAAGATGTGCAAATGTCAATCATTGTAAATATTTGCTTCTGGTATCCCTCAGCACTATAGTGTCTGTGGTGCTTGTGATAACTGTTTAACATGACTGTACAAGTCATTATTCATCTAGCAGTTGTATACATGTTCCTGTTAAATGTAAACCTGTGTGTGACTGAGTGTTTTGTGTGTGTGCTTTCAGATGAATGGTGTATGGCCCATTCACACACACTGCACTCCCCATTGCCCTACTTTGGCAAGTCTGCCGATGTCATTCATCTTGAAATACACCTTTGAGGAAAGAACAGCCCTATAAGCTCCGTGGCATGTGCTATAACTGCATAATGTTATAGTATGATGTACTAGTTAGGTTGGTGTTCTAATCCCAGACATGGCAACTGTGAGACTGTTTGTATAGGGATCAATGGTTTTGAGGCCATTCACAGTCACTACACTTTCCATTACCCTACTTTGGCAAGCCTTCTGATGTCATTCACCTTAAAATACACCTTTGGGGAAGGAGTAACCGTATAAGCTCCATGGAGCATGCTATAACTGTGTAATGCTGTAGTGTAATATACTAGTTAGGTAGGAGTTCTAATCCCTGACGTGGTGACTATGAAACTCTGTGTGTGTTTGCTTGTCTGTGTAGGGATCAATGCTTTTGAGGCCATTCACAGTCACTACATTTTCCATTGCCCTAAAATGACAAGCCTGCTGATGTCATTCACCTTGAAATACACCTTTGGGGAAGAAGTAGTCCTATAAGCTCTATGGTGCATGCTATAACTGCGTAAGGCTGTAGTGTGATATATTAGTTAGGTAGGAGTTCTAATCCTAGACGTGGAAACTGTGAAGCCCTGTGTGTGCGTTTGTTTGTCTGTGTAGGGATCAATGCTTTTGAGGCCATTCACAGTCACTACAC